>NC_087161.1:7867500-7907500 GCF_035594125.1 Scylla paramamosain
ATTATTTAGTTTGCATTTGATTTTTATAACGTGATAGATTAAACAGGTTATTATTCCCCTTCCTTAATTCCTTCCCTCTTTACCTCATTACATCGTTCGGTGAAATAATAATAATGATAATATAAATGCTTATCGCTAATTTTATTCTTTCACGCTTTTCTTTGGCCTTTTAAACGCTTGCAATTGTGTTGCGTTAAAACCTTAATGTATTATGAAATTAAAGATAATATTACATAGTTAACGACAAGACAAGGGTAACCATGGGTGAGTGGGTGAGTGAATGACAGACACACACACACACACACACATTTGGTTTAGGATATTTCATTCCTTCCCCTTTTAGCAGGAATGAACTTAAACAGGGAGAAGTAGTCACGAAACCATAATGTAAAAGAATAGTCTGGCGAAGATACTAAAGCGTAATAGCACACACTAATTATTATCGGTAGGAGATCTTGGGAAAGAAAAAATGAGGGGGAAGTGAGCTGCCTCCATGCCATCCCCCCACCCATTTCTTCGATCCTCCTCCATTCACTGCCAGTACTGTACAGTGCATGGCCCCTCCTTCCCCTCATCTTAATTTCCCATTACAAGGGGCCATTCCCACAACCACCCCCACCCCCCTCCACAGTGGACTGCCACTTCCAATACAGTTCAGTAGTGAGGCTCCCCCACCACTCCATCATAGAGGAAAGGAAGGGTTTGGATGCATGCCCCCACCTCCAGCAGGACATCTTCCACGTCCTCCTCCTAGCACCTCCAAGCCCTTAGTGGGAAGAAAATGTAGTGTTTGGTGGGGAATCTGGGTTTGGGAGGGAATTTTTGCCTCCACATCCTCCACCACATCCCTCCATGATGCCGCCCCCACCACCACAGCAGGGAGGATGGGGGATGTCTCCACAGTTTCCTTCACACAATATGTTTACTGTTCCTCCCCCACCCCCATCTCACACCCACAGCATGCCTCATCCACCTCCTCAAGGCATGTCATTACCTCCACCTAACATTCCAGGCCCTCCGCCCCTACCTTATCCACCATCACAGCCACACCCACACTGCTAGACCCAGAGTATTTGTAATCTTCACCATACTGTGTCACTCCATTACAGCTCTATATTTGGCTATACAACTTTACTCCACTGGTAGCAGACCACGCTGCACTGCAGCTATCCATCATGTTGAGGTTTACAAGTCACTGAACTCATGCAGGCAGCATCTGACCATTTGAAGGATCAGAAGGAATGGGTAAGTGTTTGTGACCATAGCAAGTATTGACTGACAATGAGGGCTTCAGTTAAGAGTTGGTGGTGAATTCCAGGCGGACATACTAATCATCATTATTCACTAATCTAGTTGATAGCAATGCAAAAATAAAATAAAGTAGGGATCAAGTAGGGGTCATCGACAACACTTGATCCCAGTCATGCACAAGTGATCATTTATAAAGGAAGTGGATTCTTAAATACTTGTGTCGGGTGATGGATTACAAAACAACCGGTATAAAAGACAAAAAAAATTAGTCCTCCTCTGAGAAGGAGGCAGTAGACACCTGCAGAAATTATAATTACTCCCAGTGAGGTCTGAAACACTGGATCAGGGGATGCTGTGAACTTATCATTAAACCCAGCTGTGACCTCACTGAACACAAAGGGGCAGTCACAGGCTGCCCTCTAAAGATAACTCTCTTCCTTCACACAAAACTACATGCATTTAATTACCAGTGCTGGGCACCGCAAACTAAAAATCACTTCCGCAAACCACAAATCCGCAAATCCACAACCTACCTTCCACAATCACAAATCCGCAAACCTTCTGACATTTACTTTTCCACAACCACAAATCCGCAAACCACAAACCATCCCTTAATATCTTTTTCTTTTTTACGACAAAAGCATTAGAGCACGGATGAAACAACGTAAAATGTAGGTCAATCAATATATATGTATATATAGATAAATAAATAAATGTGTTGATTAACTTTATTTTAATGTTATCATTATCATTTCTAATGTTATTTTAACGTTGATTTAATGTTACGTTACCTAGGTTGTACCCTGCCTGGGCTACCCACCTGCGCGGAGAAAAAGACATTAAATAAATCAAATTATTAATTTAGGACACTCACCGAGTCACAGTAATATTTAAATCAATAATATAAATGCAAAAAAATTAACTTACTTAAGGCACCTGGAAACGTTTACTATAGCAATAGAATCAACACAGTAAACTGGTTGGAGGTGTGGAGGACTGAAGAAGGCGCGCGCTAGGCAGCAGCAGCACTGCAGAGTTGCCAACAAAAAAAATTCGCAAGGCGCTAGCATAAGGAAAAAAAAAAAAAAAGGCACTAAATTATTGGTGAACATTTTTAATTATGAGACAAAAAAAAAGGGCGCTAGTTATGGAATAAGAAACGTAAATGTTTGGCGCTAGATTATTATGAAAATCGCTAGATTTAGTATCAAAAGCGCTAAGTTGGCAAATTAGACCTGGGCTAAAAGCTTCTAGTTGCCAACTTGACAGTTCAGATATGGTAAGTTTTGGCAACCCAAAACAAGCTTGTGCTGGCTTTACCACGTGGTTTCCGGGTCCGTAAATTTGTGGGGATTTTGCCGCAAACGCAAATCTGCAGACAAAAATGACCTTCCGCAATTACGGAGTTTGAGGTTTGTGGAAGTGCTTGCTGAAGTTAAAGTTAATTACACCCACACACCCTTGACTCAAGATTCAAAACTATCATGGCGACTCCTACACCAGCCTCGGAGTCCCTATTTGGGGAGGGGAGCACAAATGTCCCCAGGTCGAACTGCTCTTCTGGTATCGACCCTAAGTGTCTTGACACCGCACTCAACTTTTTCTTCATTAACTTCTGCAACATTCGCGATCATAGATCTAATTTTCAATCCGTAGAACACCACCTCTCCTCTACTAAACCTCATCTTCTTTTCCTCACTGAAACACAGGTGTCTGAGGCAACTGACAGTAGCCCCTTTTTTGTTCCCTCCTACCTTCTCTATCCTCATTTTCAATCCAAAGTTGGATGTTGCGTTTATGTGTGCAACAACTTAACCTGTTCTTGTACCTACGCTCCTGAATCTTCCTAGTTTTCCACCATCTGGCTACAACTACAAAGACACTCTCAAAACTAAATTTATCTGTGTTGTATACCACTCACCTAACTCCTCTGGGTATAGAAATTTTTTTTTGACTAATTAACTTCCAAAGTGGAGCACATTCTGACTCTTCCCTTTTTGCAGAGATCTCCATTCTTGAATACTTCAGTGTTCACCACCACCTTTGGCTTTCCTCTCCTTTCACTGACCATTCTGGTGAACTAGCCTTTAACTTTGCTATCCTCCACCATCTAGAGCAACTAATGCAACACCCTACTCGTATTCCTAATCGTCTTGGAGATACGCACAACATTCTTGACCTTTTCCTAATCTCTAATCCTGCTTATGCCGTCACCCTATCTTCTCCATTGGGCTCCTCCGATCACAATCTCATATTTGTATTTTGTCCTGTCGTTTTAATCCCTTCTCAGGATCCCCCAAAGCAGAGATGCCTCTGGCGTTTTGCCTCTGCTAATTAGGGGGACCTGAGGAGGCATTATGCTGATTTCCTATGAAATGACTACTGCTTCCGTATCAGAGACCCATCTCTGTGTGTTCATCGCAAGTTTCCTTTCTGACCGTTCTTTTGCTGCTGTGGTAGATGGTCACTACTATCTTTTAAATCAAACTCCTTGTCCTATCCACTCCTACGCTGATAATACCACCCTGCACTTTACCACGTCTTTTCTTAGACGTCCAACCCTTCAGGAAGTAAACAGTTCATGGAGGGAAGCCACAGAACGCCTGACTTCGGATCTCTCTAAAATTTCTCATTGGATCACAGAAAGCTTGGTATTGTTCAGCCTCAAAAACTCAATTCTTCTATCAACTCGACACAAACTTCCAAACAACTATCCCCTCTCCTTCACTGACACTGGACTGTCCCCCTCTTCTACGCTGAACATCCTCGGTCTGTCCTTTACTTATAATCTAAACTGGAAATTTCACATATCATCTTTAGCTAAAATAGCATCTATGAAGTTAGGTGTTCTGAGTCGTCTCAGACAGCTTTTCTCACCCTCCCAGCTGCTAACTCTGTACAGGGGCCTTATCTGTCTATGTATGGAGTATGCTTCACATGTATGGGGAGATTCCATTCATACCACTATTTTGGACAGGGTGGAATTAAAAGCTTTTTGTCTTACCAACTCTTCTCCTCTAACTAATTATCTTTAGCCTCTTTCTCACCGCTGCAATGTTGCATCTCTTCCTATCTTCTACCGCTATTTTCATGCCAACTGCTCTTCTGACCTTGCTAACTGCAAATAACCTCTTCTCCCGCAACCTCGCTGCACGTGACTTCTTTCTCTCATTCCACTTTCTGTCCACTTCTCTACTGCTAGAGTTAACCAGTATTCTCAGTCATTCATCGCTTTCTCTGATAAACTCTGGAACTCCCTGCTTGTTTCTGTATTTCCACCTTCCTATGACTTGAACTCTTTCAAGGGGGAGGTTTCAAGACATTTATTCTGTAATTTCTAACTACCGCTTTCGACTCTAATCGAGGACCAGCACCTCAGTGGGCTTTTTTTTTATTGCAGTTTTGTTGCCTTTGCTCAGTGCCCCTCCTACATAAAAAAAAAAAAAAATGTATATATATATATATATATATATATATATATATATATATATATATATATATATATATATATATATATATATATATATATATATATATATATATATATATATATATATATATATATATATATATCCCAATACTACCTATAAAACTGAACATACAGATGTTGTTTGTAAGGTGTGGTTGATTTAGGTTATGTATTATTGTTCACTGTCTAATACATTTCAGGCCATTATAATAGGCTTCAGGTACTAGGAGCTCCTGACAAATAACTGTTTATTTATCAATAGTTTTAGCTGTACGAGATAAAACATTTGTCTGAGAAATACAGGGGAGAGCAAATGGAGAGGAAGGGAAGCAGTTTGTGTGCTAATTTGTTCAGTGGAACACAGTAGAGCTAGACCTACACCTGTATTGTACTGTCCCAATATTTAACCATTTATATATATATATATATATATATATATATATATATATATATATATATATATATATATATATATATATATATATATATATATATATATATATATATATATATATATATATATATATAGATAGATAGATAGATAGATAGATAGATAGATAGATAGATAGATAGATAGATAGATAGATAGATAGATAAATATATATATATATATATATATATATATATATATATATATATATATATATATATATATATATATATATATATATATATATATATATATATATATATATATATATATATATATATATATATATATATATATAATTTTTTTTTTTTTACTTCCATGTCTGTTGTGAAATATCCAGCTTTTTTTATGTAATCATTTGTTGCATCTTGTTAATCTAATTAAATTTAAAAATCCTATCATACTGAAGTGCATTATTACCTGTGCTGAAATTAATTATACCCTATAGAGTCTCCGGAAAACATATCGATATTATTCCAGGTTTTTTTTTTTTTTTCTTTTTTTAAATGTCAAAAGTCAAAAGAAAGAATCTCCTGGACTCTTTGCATGGCTCACTCATTAATGAAATAGTACTCCTTAGTAGTGGTGGTGGTGGTGCAGGACCTGAGCCAGTGACGATTTCATCCTCAGCTGTGTTAGTTAAAACATGTGTCCATCATCAGGGACAGCGGCACAGCGTGGGTCCATCATCTAGGGTAGCAGCATGACGTGGATCCATCATTTGGGACAGCAGTACGGCGTGGATCCATCATCAGGGACAACAGCACAGCGTGGGTCCATCATCTGAAACAGCAGCACGGCGTGAGTCCATCATCTGGGACAGCAGCACAGCGTAGGTCCATCATCTGGGACAGCAGCACGGTGTGAGTCCATCATCTGGGTCCCTGGGATAGTGCAGACAGAAGTTGAGTGAGAAAAATGTGAAGGCCTGAGAGGCTTTAGGATGGAGAAAGATTATGAAGTAAAAACTAATGAATCTATAAACATTTCAGAAAAGGATGAAGATGAGAGAGAAGGTGGAGAGGAAAGTGACAGGAAAAATGACGGAAGAACTGGAACAAAACTCGATAAAGGAATGTAATAGTTTTAAGCCTAAAAAAAAAAAAAAAAAAAAAGCGGAGATCAGAAAGCGAGAGAGGACGGAGAAATTTGGGAAGGTTTTTCAAGAGAAGTTAGATGTGGAAGGAGCACAGATAAAAAAAAAAGTCTACATAATGGAGATGAAGTGATGTTCTGTACAGTTTTCAAGAGAAGTTAGGTGTGGAAGGAGCACATGTGGAAAAAGTGTACAGAATGGAGATGAAGTGATGTACATTACATAATGAATAATAATGAAGCTAAGATAAATAAGGAAAGCATAGATAAAATCATGATTGCACTAGACAAGACTAAGAGGAAGAGAGAATGTGATGCAATGCTAAAAGAAGTTACAGGAGAGAAGACATGGAGGCCAATCAAAAAACGCGAGGGAAAATTATGAAAATTGCGAGTGAGAAATCGAACTGAGAGGGTATGAAGTGCCGGTGCATGGGATAGAGATATGAGAACAGTGTAAAAATTACAGCAATACAGTAAATGTTCAAGGATTAATAAAACAAGAGCAAAGGAAGTATAGTATAGTATAGTTTGTCTAAGAAATTAAGAGATGTAAATTTTGATAATAATTGTATAATTTTACTTCGCTCATATGATTGCGCACTTGGCTACCAAAGAGAAGGCCCGCGCAGCGCTCGTCATCATCATAAGGCAGGGTCAACATCTGTTTTCTACCATTTTGATTGCCGCACCAGGCTAGTTTTGGTAAGTTTACTTTTCTGTTCTCGGTTGGCAGCATACGTAGTGAGTTGCCAAGGCAGTCATTATTGACACCATGATATGCCAAGGCGATCATGCATGCTTTACTATCAGAGTAAGGAGGAGGCAGTAGACGCCTGCCGAAACGATAATTACTCCCAGTGAAGTCTAAAGCACTGGATCAGGGAGTGCTGTGAACTTATCATTAGACCCAGCTGTGACCTCACTGAACGTTTCCCTTTGTGTCTCACAACACAAGGGAGCAGTCACAACCTGCCTTCTAAAGACAACTCTCTTCCTCCACACAAAACTACAAACACCTAATAACACACACACCTTTCACTCAAAAATTTAAAATTATCATGGCGACTCCTACACCAGCCTCGGAGTCCCCATCGGGGGAAGAGACCACAAATGCCCTCAGGTCGGACTGCTCTGATAACGACGCTGTCTTGGCATCCCACTCAACTTTTTCTTCATTAACTTTCGCAACATTCGCGGCCTTAGATTTAATTTTCAATCTGTAGAACACCACCTCTCCTCTTCTAAACCTTATCTTCTATTCCTCATTGAAACACAGGTGTCTGAGGCAACAGACAGTAGCCTGTTTTCTGTTCCCTCCATTTTTTTTTCTATCCTCATTTTCAATCCAAAGCTGGATGTAGCATTTATGTGTGCTACAATTTAACATGCTCTCATACCCATGCTCTTGAATCTTCCGAATTTTCCACATCTGGCTACGACTATAATCACTCTCAAACTAAAATTATCTATGCTGTATACCTCTCACCTAACTCCCCTGACTATAAGAAATTCTTTGACTACTTAACCTCCAAAGTGGAGCACATTCTGACTCTTCCTTTTTGCAGAGATCTCCATTCTTGGAGACTTCAATGTTCACCACCAGCTTTGGCTTTCCTCTCCCTTCACTGACCATCCTGGTGAATTAGTCTTCAACTTTGCTATCCTCCACAACCTAGAGCAATTGGTGCAACACCCTACTCACATTCCTGACCGTCTTGGAGATACACCCAACATTCTTGACCTTTTCCTGACCTCTAATCCTTCCGTTTATTCCGTCACCCTCTCTTCTTCATTGGGCTCCTCCAATCACAATCTCATATCTGAATCTTATCCCATCATTCCAATCCCTCCTCAGGATCCCCCTAAGTGGAGGTGCCTCTGCCGTTTTACCTCTGCTAGTTCAGGGGACCTGAGGAGGTATTTTGCTGATTTTCCTTGGAATGACTACTGCTTCCATGTCAGAGACCTGTCTTTTTGTGTCAAGCGCATAACAAAGCTGATAGTGTCTGGCATGGAGGCATACATTCCTCACTCTTTTTCTCGACCTAAACCTTCCAAACCTTGGTTTAACACAGCCTGTTCTCATGCCATACATGATAGAGAGGTGGCCCACAAAAGGTACTTAAGCCTTCCATCATGAGATTCTCATGCAGTTTATATTTCTGCCCAGAACAATGCCAAGTCTGTTCTCCAACTAGCCAAAAACTCCTTCATTAATAGGAAGTGTCAAAATCTTTCAAGATCTAACTCCCCTCATGACTTCTGGCATCTAGCCAAAAATATCTCATAACTTTGCTTCTTCTTTCCCTCCTTTATTTCAACTTGATGGCACCACTGCTACCACATTTATCTCTACAGCTGAACTCTTCACTCAAACCTTTGCTAAAAACTCTACCATGGACAATTCAGGGCTTGTTCCTCCATCTCCTCCACCCTCTGACCACTTCATGCTACCTATTAAAATTCCTCACAATGATGTTTTCCATGCCCTCACTGATCTAAACCCTCAGATGGCTTATGGACCTGATGGGGTCCCTCCTGTTGTTCTCCAAAACTGTGCCTCCATGCTTGCACCTTACCTAGTCAAACTCTTTCAACTCTGTCAACATCTACCTTTCCCTCTTGCTGGAAGTTTGCCTACATTTAGCCTGCTCCTAAAAAGGGTGACCATTCTAATCCCTCAAACTACCATCTTATTCCTTTAATTTCCTGCCTATCTAAAGATTTTGAATCTATCCTCAACAGAAAGATTCTTAAACTTCTATCACTTCACAACCTTCTATCTGACCAACAGTATGGGTTCCGTCAAGGCAGCTTTACTGGTGATCTGGCTTCCCTTAACGAGTCTTGGTCATCCTCTTTTAGAGATTTTGGTGAAACTTTTGCTGTTGCCTTGGATATATCAAAAGCTTTTGATAGAGTCTAGCACAAAGCTTTGATTTCCAAACTACCCTCCTATAACGTCTATCCTTCTCTCTGTAACTTCATCTCAAGTTTCCTTTCTGACAGTTCTATTGTTGCTGTGGTAGACAGTCACTGTTCTTCTCCAAAATCTGTTAAGAGTTGTGTTCCTCAGGGTTCTGTCCTGTCACCCACTTTCTTCTTACTATTCATCAATGACCTAAACCAAACTTCTTGTCCTATCCACTCCTATGCTGATGATACCACCCTGCACTTTTCCACTTCTTTTCGTAGACGTCCAACACTGGGTAGTAAACATTTCATGCAGGGAAGCCACAGAATGCTTGACTTCTGATCTTTCTAAAATTTCTGATTGGGGCAGAGCAAACTTAGTATTGTTCAATGCCTCAAAAACTCAATTCCTCCATCTGTCAACTCAACACAACCTTCCAGACAACTATCCCCTCTTCTTCACTGACACTTAATTGTACCCCTCTTCTACACTGAACATCCTCAGTCTGTCTTTTACATATAATCTGAACTGGAACCTTGACATCTCTAGCTCTAACTAAAACAGCTTCTATGAAGTTGGACATTCTGAGATGTCTCTGCCAGTTTTCTCATCCTCCCAGCTGCTAACTCTGTACAGGAGCCTTATCCATCCATGTATGGAGTATGCTTCACATGTCTGGGAGGGTTCCACTCATGCTGCTCTTCTAGATAGGGTGGAATCAAAAGCTTTTTGTCTCATCAACTCCAGCCTCTCTCTCATCGCCTCAATGTTGCATCTCTAGCTATCTTCTACCTCTATTTTCATGCAAACTGCTCTTCTAATCTTGCTAACTGCATGCCTCCTCTCCTCCCACAGCCTCACTGCACAAGACTTTCTTCTTTCTCTCACCCCTATTCTGTTCACCTCTCTAATGCAAGAGTTAACCAGTATTCTCAATCATTCATCCCTTTGTCTGGTAAACTCTAGAACTCCCTGCCTGCTTCTGTATTTCCACCTTCCTATGACTTGAATTCCTTCAAGATGGAGGTTTCAAGACATTTGTCATTTAATTTTTGACTACCGCTTTGGACCCTTTTCTGGGACTGGCATCTCGATGTTTTTTTTGTTTTTTTCACGAAAAAAAAGAAAAAGTGTGGCAGCCAATAGCACGCATGAAGACTTCAGAGATCAGCATATCATGTTTCAGGGTGTAGCCTTTGCAACGGCACACCTTTTATCCTTCTAGGTCTCTGTTTACTTTTATGTATATGGTATGTGCATGTGCTTTTGGCAGTTTTCTTCTAGTTGTATATCTCCTTTTCTAGTTTCTCTTCCTCCACAGTTTGTAAATTAAATCTTTTGTTTCCCCTGTTTCTTAAATGTCTTTAAAATCAAATAATAACCTTCCCACAATTTCACTCTGATTTTCTATGTAAGGCTTTTGTAACTTGAACTTTCCCTTCTTTCATTATTGTATTTCCTGCAATCCAAAAGAAAATGTTTGAGATGTTCTACTGTTGCTTCACAAATCAGACATTTGGTGTCTTCTGTGAATCTTTTCCTCTCCCTTAGATTCAAGCTATTTGTTTTTGTCTCAAACAAGATGGCTGAACCTGGAGTGTTGTCATATAATAGGTATACATTCCCCATTGCATTTTTCCAATTTTTATAGATATATAAACTTAATTTCTTTTCTAATTCTTCCTTCCATTTGTATGTATCCCAGTTATAAATTCTTTTTATTAGCTACTCTGTTTTTCTTTTGTGCATACTTATATTGTAAGAAATTTTCCTATGGTATCTGTCATCCATAAATTTTTGCTAATAAATTGTTTTCCATGTTTTGTATACCAATTCATTCTATCGCCCCTTCATCACCCCCCTGGCACATATGTCAGCCATTCTCTCATCACCCTGGTCTCTACCAATGATACACCCATTTCTCCTCTGATGCTAGCTACACTCGTATACTTCCTGGCCCCAACTATTGTTCTATACACTGCATTTTCTATCCTCTGCAGTCTGTCAGTCTTTTGCTAAGTGAAATCTATCACACTTGCTCCATGCATGATAGAAGGTTGGGCTACATTCCTCCAGTAGGTTTTCCCCATCAGCATTTTATTGCAGCTTTTAGCAATTATACTGTATAAGTTGGCTAGACTTTGTGCTTTCTTCATCATGTTCTTCTTATGTTCTTGGAAGCAGAGTTTCTTATTACTGTTTGTAACACCCAGATATTTGATCTTGTCCACCACCCTGATGCCTTCTGTTTCTCTTATTTCTTCACTGGCATTAAATATTATGAAGTTATTTAGTTCTAGTTTAAAGTTTTCACTTATATCCTTCATGGTGACAATATTCTTTTTTGCTTCTTCTAAACATGCTGATAGTTGTAGACCATCATCTTCAAAATATAGTATATTTAATTAAAGTCTCTCATCCTGGTTTCCCATCTATGTTTTCTGTAGTTCATTTAGTATTAGGTAGGTAACTAACTTGAAGAGTGTTGTTGACCTGGTACACCCTTCTTTTATTCCATTTTGTATGTTTAGTTCCATTTCTTGCCCTTTACTCAATGTTAGTCTAGTTTTATCTTGATTGTATATTGCTTTTATGCATTCTATAATTTATGGATCTATTTTATATATATTTAGTGCTTCTATTAATTGTTCTCTTTATGTAATCGAAGGTTTTTCTGAAGTCCACCGCTGCCACAAATAATTGTTTTCTTTCTTATACAATGTTGTAATATAAATAAATTATCTCCAATCCTTCTCCTTGTGAAACCTGTTTGTTCCTCTTTCTCCTCCTTATTTAGTTTGATGTGTTCATCAATCCTCCACTTAATGATCTCATGAAAATTTTATACGAGATGTTGGTGAGTGAGATGGGACGTAAATCTTTAACTTCAGGTTTATCAGTTTTTGGCACTATTACAGTTCTGGACTCTTTCCAGCTGGTTGGAATTTTGCCTTCTTTTATTATCTTGTTGAAGCATTGTTGTAGCTTTCTTATAAAAGTTCTGCTTCTCCCCAGGACTTTAAAGAATTCTGGTTTTAAATTATCAGGACCTGCAGCCTTCTCATTTTTTAGTTCCTTTATGCTCCTCCTAATGTCTTCCTCAGCTATCGTTGTTTGGTTCATCTTTGTGCATTTATTTTCTACTCTTAAGTCCATACCCATATGTTCTGTAAGTTCCTGGGTAAAGGTGATATCGTGCTGCTTAGTATTTAATACCTCACTGTTCTCCTCACTCCATTCTCTGCAGTAATCTTTCTTCACCTCACTTCAAACTTCTTTGATTTTGCTCTCCTGTTTCTGATGAATCTACTTCCATTATGATACTATCTCTTCCTTTGCCTCTCCATTGGTCATCTTTCTCCCTTCTTTGTGTACTTCTAACTTCTCTCTTAATTTCTTTCTCTCTCAATTTATTCATATTCTCCCAAAGCTTTGTCCCAGATGTTCTGACTTCTCTTATTTCCTTGGTCTTTTTCTCATGTTTGTAAATTTCCTGTTTTATCATTTGTTGGACTTTTTTTTTTTTTTTTTTTTTTGTCTTGTGTATCTTTCCCATGCCACCAGTTTTCATCCTCATTGAGTATTCTACCATTTCTTATTTAGTTTCTTCTTCTCCTTTATCTCTTCCTTAATTTCATTGTTCATCCATGGAGGTTCTAAACTGTCTTCCTTGGTGCTTGTTCTTCTCCAGTAGACTCTAATTTTCTTGCCGCTACTACTTTCAGTATTTCCTCTATCTTCTCCATTTTCATTTAATTTACTTTTCCACATCCTTTCTCCTCTTCTTTAACAAAATCCTCAAATGGGTTTTCATTTTTCTTGTAATATTCAGTTTTCTCTTTTCTGCCTTCTTTCTCCTCCCCCTCATCTCTGTCTTTATTTTAACTTTTAATAGGTTGTGGTCTGATACATTGATTACTTCCTTTCCCTCATCAATCTCCATATCCACATAAAGTTTGAATAGGTTCTTGTTGACCAGTGAAAAGTCTATAACACTCCTGTGATTCTTACTCTCTCATGTATACAAGCCATTACAGTGAGTGTCATTGTTTAACATTATCAATCCATAATCCTCTATTCAGTTCAATGTCATCCTTCCTCCCTTGTCTAAATTTTGGTCTCCCAAAAATCCTACATGACCATTAAAGTCTCTTAATCATTGGAGTTTCCTCCTGCTTTCCTTCTATCAGTTTCCCCAACTCTTCTCTCATCTCTTTTCTTTTCTCTTGCCTTCCTCCTTGTTGTTACTGGGGAAATATACTATTGCTAGTTCTATCTGTGTTCCATTTCCCTCACACCTTACATGCATTATATCTTTGCTTATTGTTTTCTGTTATGTTAGTCCTATACTTCCATTCTTTTTGTGCATCACCTTCAGTCCTACCCCCTTCTTCTCTCACTTATTCTTCATGCTGTGCATATATTGTATGTTATTATTTACCAGAATTTTGTCAGTTTTTAGTTGGATTTCTGTAATGCACAACATAGTGTCATCTTTCACAAGATCCTGCACTTATTTTTTTATATTGTTTAGTCCTTGTATATTTATACATTTAATCCACATTAGTTCTGTAGCTTGGATTCAGTCCTCTTCTGGTTCTGATTCCTGTTTTGCTCCTTCTCCTCTTCAAGGTGTACTATTTTCCCTTTCTTAATTGCACATCTGATGCCTTTTTCTCTCTTCTGTAGTTTCATCCTTAGCTTTCTGTTTTCTTCCCTCTCCTTCTTAGCCATATCTGGCTGGATCCCAATTTTCTGTTTCTCTTCATTTTGTTCATGCTGCCATCTCTTTGTCCTGGCTACTACTGCCCATTTTCCTGTTCATCTGCCTTCATGACCTGTACTGGCCTCTTCCCCTCAGATTTCCTTCCAAGCCTTACTACTTGCATCACTTGCACTTCTTTCAGACTTAGACTACCCTTAATGATTTCCTCACACAAAGCCTTGTCTTCTATTCTTTCTTCCTTCCCCCTCTTCTCTGATTCCTTCAAGTTGAACATTATCACATTACTTTTCTTGCCAGGGCAGTCATTAGTAACATGATGACTCATTAAGGTGATCATTATTGCTGTGCCATTAGCTCTTTGCATTGGTATAATAGTGCACTGTTAGTATAATGGCATTGGAATCAAGCACCACTTTTTCCACAGATCTCTGCTCCAGCTGCCTCAGCTATCAGCATCTTTTCAGAGTTCACTGGTGTAGGTTCACTTGAGGTCCATCCATACCAGGGTCTAAAAGCAGCATCACACAAGGAAAATTTCTCCCAACATGTTGGCTCTTTTCATTGGTGATACTGCAAACACAACAAATATAGCATCACACAGTGACTGGACCATTGTGTTTATGCCTGCAGTCAGGCTTCCATGCTCTGAGAATTCTTGTTCATGTGTTTGCTATCTCTCTTCACTGCCTCTTTGCCAGTTTCCTTAAATCCTTAAATAGTTTGTGGTG
Organism: Scylla paramamosain; assembly: GCF_035594125.1. Classification (NCBI taxonomy): domain Eukaryota; kingdom Metazoa; phylum Arthropoda; class Malacostraca; order Decapoda; family Portunidae; genus Scylla; species Scylla paramamosain. The sequence goes on from NC_087161.1 coordinate 7,882,117, forward strand.
GTGATCTCATATCAGGATAATCCCTCACTAGCACTATTAATCTGTGCTGAGTTAGCACATTTCAACATATCTTAGCAGGACACTCCATTACAATATGTACTTTGTTTATCTCACCAGCCGTAGTTGTCAAATAATTGTTATAAATTTCACACACCAGACAATGAAATCAAAAGCACACACTAGCACATGTATTTTTTTTCTTTCTTTCTTTTTTGTATAGTTGACAATTTACCTCAAAATGATGAATTGCAAAAAGAAGCAAGAAAAGAAATGAAAAGAAAAATACTCGGGAAACTATTAAGTAGTCAGAAGTCCAGGCAGCAGGTACATAGTAAGGGTGGACAAAAAGCCAGACAACAGCAAACAATAAAGAAGATGAGGATAATTTTTAGCAATGTTGTATACAGTTCTGATAAAGTAAATGAACGAAATACAAAAAGTCACCAAAAAACTACAGATTTGAGAGATGCATTGCTGAATATGAATTACAAGGTTATGAACTTGTCTACAAGAATTTGGAGAGAAATAGCAAAAGGAGAGGAATATTAGTATACATGAGCAAGGATTTATGATACAGTGTTGAGGGCAATGCAAATGACTGAGTTTGTATGCATGAAAATAAGAGGAAAAGAAGATACTTTGGTTGTTATGTTGTACAGAAGACCAAACAGTGAGGCAAGAAATAATGGAAAGCTATTAAAGCTCTTGCATGATGTCAGTGCGAGTAGAGCAAAATACAGAATAGTATTCAGAGACTTCAACATGCCAAATAGCAACTGGAGAAATTGTACAGTGAAAGATAGAGAAGATGAGTTATGAATTTATTGAGAGTATGAGACTTTTTTCACACAACATATTCAAGAAAGTACTAGAGTGTTTTTACTCCTGGAAGAACATTTGGAAGTTGGCTAAGTAGGGGAATTCTCCATGAGCTACGCTGCCATGTCTCTACAGGAGCAATTATTGGTTTAACACCTTGGTGGAAAGGACAAGCGACCATCTTATCCCCCTCTCTCTCTCTCTCTCTCTCTCTCTCTCTCTCTCTCTCTCTCTCTCTCTCTCTCTCTCTCTCTCTCTCTCTCTCTCTCTCTCTCTCTCTCTCTCTCTCTCTCTCTCTCTCTCTCTCTCTCTCTCTCTCTCTCTCTCTCTCTCTCTCTCAGCATTGTATGACACTGTGTGATTAATTTTTCTATAATTTATTTGTTTGTGGTTAGTGTTTCGTGTAATCTCAATTTGAGGCAGATAAGATTCATCGCACTGTCATCTCACTCACATTAGTGGCTTTGGCTAATCAAGCTGTTACTCTGGAGGATGCAGTGATAGGACCTTTATCAGCCCTTCTCTTCTAAAAATACTCTTGTTGTAAATAAGTTATTTCTCCCAGCTGTGAAGAACACACAAGGACTTGGGAGTTGCTTTCATCATGGGAGTGTCCCTCAAGAGGCTGAGCCACCCCTCTCTCTGACCTGAGTCACCTAACCCTGCCGATAAGCACCCCAGGTGCTCAACCTCAATGACAATGCTGCAAAGCTATGTTGTCAAATGTGATATTTATGTAAAATCCAGACTACTTATTATTCATGTCTTAAAATCCAAATCCATTTGTAGCACTGCATGGTTTGATAAGCTAAATGTAATCCATACTTAATACTTGAGTTTCAGTAAAAAAAGTAAAACTGATATATTTAAGAGAACTTGTGTGATGGGGCAGAGTAGCTAATGGATCTCAGCCAGCACCTAAATGTTCTCCCAAGAATAAAAACAGTATAGATGTAAATAAGTGGAGAAGGGAAATGTAATGGATTTACTCTTCATTGACAAGGGCTATGTTGTGGATGATAATGAATTTGATACACCTTTGGGAAGAAGTGATCATGTAGTTATCAGATTTAGTTGTGGTGTGGAAGTCAAGGCAAGGAAGAGAAAAAGAGTCATGTACATGTATGGAAAAGGGAAATATACATACATGTATGGAAAAGGGAAATATACAGTTATGAAGTGGACTGGAAGAATTATGTAGCCTCAGAAAATGTGGATAATATGTGGATACAGTTTCAGAGGAAATTGTAAAAAGCTATAGATGAATACATCCCACCACACATTATTGATCTAGGAGGGGAAATAAATGGGAATGTGGGTAAAGGATTACAAATGAGTAAAGCACTAAGGATGAAAATAAAGAAGCAGAAGAGATTTTTGGAAAGACTTTGGCAAATGCATATAGAAAACAGCATATATGAAAGTGAATACATGGTAATGCAAATTGAATATAGAAGAGTGAAGAGTCAGGTCAGAAAAAGGGATAAGGAGGAAAGAAAATTAAATCGCACAAAATGTCAAAGAAATTCCAAGACTCTTTTGGAAGTATGTGTAATCTGAGACAAAGAATAATCCTGGAATACCAGGTCTGTACAGTTGTAGTGGCAAGAGTGGGAAGCCTGAAAATTGTTAAAAAAAAAAAAAGTGTACTGGCCATGTGTTTGTACATGTGAACCAGGGCCTGGATTCATTAAACTTACCAGCTAGGCCCACTTACAAGGGCCAAGTTACCATGCCACCACCAGAGCTGGTAAACTGCTATTCAGGAACGATATAGTAGCGGCTACTAGCTGTCACAGCTAGTAGCCACCAGAATGTTCTGGTAGCAGAGAACAGCCAATCACCTCCAAGCTTACACAAGATGTGATAGGCTTACATGTGCGTGTGTTTACAAACACATATGGCTTGACGTTCAGAGTATTTCAGTACATGGAAGTATAATATCTCCATAATTTTTGTTATTGATGACTGAGGTTTTTTATCATATGAATGTTTAGTAAAAAGGTTCATTCTACATGGCCAGTGCCTAATATATATATATATATATATATATATATATATATATATATATATATATATATATATATATATATATATATATATATATATATATATATATATATTTCAAATGATCATCACTAGAACTGAAAAATGAGGGAAGAAAAAATGGCCTCACACCAGTATGCATATGGAATTTTACACATATGCCCCCTTCATCACCTGCTACTGGAGAGCGAGTCATAAATCTCAAACATGGCAAAACCCCCTGTACAAAAACCAACATTCCATCGAGCACCACCTGCTCCACTGCCCACGATTCCACTCTCACCACACTGCACTATGCTCCCAACTATCAGCCTGCAGTCACAACACTCCACCTGGCAGCCTCAGATGTCCACACATCACAACAACCACCTGTCATCTGCCTCCCCTGTATCTTCCTGTGGTAGCCTCACAGGATTTCACCAGGGCCAATGAGGATTGTTTTATCATTACGAGCCTGATAGCAACAACAATAACAAGCCATTACACAACCTTTCCAGCAAGGAGCTCTTGATGCTCGTTTAAGCAGTGAAGGCAAGGTGGGACATTATTGTTGGCTCACTCACTCCTTGCCTTGCTGGCACAATGAAGGAGCAGGTGTGGAATACAGTGAGAGCTGGTCAACGCTGAGTAGTGTTGTCAGGAGCATCACTGAAGTCAGAAACAAGTTCACTGACATCAAGGAGAAAAAATGGATAACTTAACAGGAAACACAGTTACAGGTGAGAGTTGTTACATATTTTGACATATCAACAATAATGTGGAGGAAGTAGCCTCCACACTACTAAAATTAAGTGATGATTAGGAAATAATGACTTATCTCAATATTTAACTAATGCTGTGTGTGTGTGTGTGTGTGTGTGTGTGTGTGTGTGTGTGTGTGTGTGTGTGTGTGTGTGTGTGTGTGTGTGTGTGTGTGTATATATATATATATATATATATATATATATATATATATATATATATATATATATATATATATATATGAAATATAATATATGCCACCACCAAACATATGAAGATGTTTAAGTAGGCTACACACTTTTGTTTATGTTTTGTTAGCTAATTAATTATCCTATTGTCCTATTCATAATACTCTGAATTTCCCATAGGTTGAAGGCAAAACAGAGCTGGGTCCACCAGGTGTGGGCATGTCAAGCAATCAAGAAGCAGAGCAGGAGTGGTAATAGGTAATTAATTAATTGATGCATCTTGCCTTAATTATGACAGAATATCATCTATACATATCCTATGTAATAACAGGTCTGTACTGAATTAGGTATTTATATATGCTCATTTAGCTACAGTTGTTTTTTTTTCTGGTTTTTAAAGAAATCAGTATGATATCCCTGCCACAAATGGTTTGTGTCTTTATTGTGAATTTATATATCAGCCAGCAAAATTAACTGGTTCTTGGCAATATATACGTATTTTTTAGTCCTTATTTATGTTCTGCATCCCATGTCTTCTTCAAAGTAATATAGTCTGTGAAGGCACAATTATGAATCATTAGTGTAAGACTCCCTAAAATAATCTAGCAGTCCCCCTACAGCTAATTTCAAGAACTCATAAATTATAAATGATAAGTAATCTTCATAGTCACCTTTGTTTGCTTATATTCTTTTAAATGAATAACGTTTTGATTTTTGCTGGGTATGTTAGCTGGATTCTTCCTCGTTTTCATGATTTCATTGAATATGTATAATTATTATATCGATGGTTCTTCATTACTTTCACTTGTGCGGGTGAAGAGGGCAGCATGGAACAGTATGTTTTGTTCTATAATTCAGCCACACTTGCTGCTATGGCTGAGCCATCTCTCCTGTCCTCACTTCAGCCAGAACCAATCCAGCAAAGCCACTGTCCATATTCTGTCATCAGTGCAGCCCACATCAATCTGCATTCTTCCTGGCCAGCCCTCAACATCATTGCCATCACCATCTCCTTGCCTATTGCTGGTCCCAGCAGGCGGCACACAAGCAGGGCAAAAGGTCTAGCAGTTCCTCAGATGTTGGAAATATAACAAGGCATCCTTACCGAGAGGAATATGAGGGGTTCAGTGGATATGTTGGGTGGCCATCTGGATGTAAGAAACTTATTTTCAGTACCTGCATGGAGGTCATGACTACAAGGCTGGAAGTCATAGCCAATTCCTAGGCAGAAATTGCTGTCAAGAAAGATTAATTACAAGACCATTTTGTTTGTGTATAATGTATGATTATTCTCTTACTTTTAGATATGATAATAGGTTAGTATCATGTTGCTTTTAAGATTTTCACCTTTTTTTTTTTTTTTTTTTTTTTTTTTTTTTTTTTTTTTTTTTTTTACATTAAGCAAAATTTTTGGGATGAAAGTAAATCTATATACTAAATTTCTCTTTTATTTTGACAATACATGAGCATAGTGAAAGACTGGAAGGGCACTTGGATGTTGAAATAGGTTGAGGTAATACATGTAAGACAAAAGGTGCTGGTGTAGGGCTTTGAACAAGTGAGGAAGGAAGACTTCAACTGGATGACATGGAGGCTCTTCTGTCAAGGCCAACTCCTTAGATGCTGTCTTCAATAGGCATGAAACATCAAAAGAGAGAGAGACAGAGAGAGCCTATGAAAACATTTTCGTTGACAGCCCTGCAGCAAGTCAGTCCAGCTTGGATGCCTCCTCTGTATTCTTAAGCTCCTGGGTCATCATCATCAAGTAGTGGATCATTCAGGGGAATTCTTCTTTGGCTGCACATATTGTGCTGCTGCATATGTGCAGCTGTTTTATGAGCACTTTTAACTGGGTGGTACTGCAGGGTGCCATCTGACTCATACAGACAGTGGAATCTGGATTCTGGCATCCCATATGTCTGCTGTATCACCATACATGTCTTTGTGTGGCTGTTGTAGGCATGCTTGCCTGCAGTTCTTGGCTGGCTCAAGAGTCATTAGAAAAGGGCTCCAGAGGATAAAAGATTACCTGCAGTGATAGAAGCATGTGTAAAGGATTAATCTGGCCAAAAAATAACTTGAAAAATCTTGTTCATATACAGTTAACCATCGCATTATTCTAATATCCATTTCTTGTTCATGAAATTAACCTTCACTTTACTTTCCAATGTATATAATTTTTATACAGATTAATCTTCCCCCTCATCAGAAAAATTATATTATACAGAAACAGTTTAGCTTTTCAAGCAGACTTGCTTAATGACTTTTACATTTACTGGAGATAAACATGAAAATAGTGTGGTAAAAAAAAAAAAAACATGACACTGGTATGCTGATAATTACTTGCAGTTTTGAAGTTTCATACACATCAAGTGAAAAATTAAAACACAGAAATAAATTGAAGATAACTCATCAAGGAGACAAAAGGTGCAGGATTTCATGGTGAGGTAGACATACAGTGAATCAAGCCAATCTCTGAAGACCCTTTCCCTGCACACCGTCATGTTTTATGCCCCACAAGAATTATATGAAGGCCGAAAAAGTTACTTTTATTAACAAGAATGTTCTTATTTTATTTTTACTTTTACCTGATAGTAATGTTTATAAGAAATAAACACAAAGATTATATATGATGCTTAAAGGCAGCTTAAAATGCAATGTTAATTACAAAAGTTTTAAAACTTGTAAAGAAACAATAACGTTTGTCAGGAGTAATGCAACTTAAGTAATATTGGTCACTATATTGAAGAAATTTTTACTTTAATTAATCCAGAACCATTAGTGTATCCAACTTATAATTATTCCTTTTCCATCTTTTGGTTCATACAAGTTAACATAATTATACCTTTTAACTCACTGGCTTTATACAAGTTAAGTACATCTACCTCACTTGTCTGGCCCTTTCTGCCCCTACCACACACCACTACAAAATTCTGCTGTAACAATCACATACCACCACCACTACCACCAAAAATTATGTTTGGCACTTGCAGACCCAACCACACCATTACCACACCTGCTTTAGTACCTAGCCTACTCCCCCACTACACACCTTCAGCATCATCACACTTACTTCTATAAAAGTTTCTAAGTAAATAATGAACAACACAACACATACTCGTACACTATCACACTTTGTTTCTCACCACACTACCATCACTTTGCTTCCACCTCCTTGGCACTTGTTGCAATCACCCCTCTACTACACTTGCCTGCTTCAACTTGACAAGTCAAGGTTAATTCAAGATATTTCTTTCTTTTAATTAATTGAGTGAGTTTCCATATATATATCCACTGCCTCCCTATACATCTTGCACCCTGTTCCCCAAGTCACCACACACCCCCACACACACCTGCTGGTTATTTAAGTGTTACTTTCATCCTATAAGTTCAGGACCAATGTAATACGGGCAATTAATAACAATAAAAGCCACAAGACAAGGCATAATATGGATGGTGCTGATGACCTGTGACTGCTGCCTCTCTGTTGTCTTCATTACACTGTACGTACACACATCACTTTTGTTTGTCATATGTACTCAATACTGAAGTCATCCAACAGTCTTTTCTACCTAAGTAATGTAAAACACCTCAAAGCAGGGTGAAAAATGGCAATACAACACTGCAGCCAGCCACTCACATACACAGTGAATCGCTGATCAAACCCTTTACATGGTTTCCTGCCTTTATTTTGATTATTATTACATATGTACCAACTCTTGCAACAACTGGGATTATCACAAATTAGTATTCACCTTCAGAACTTACCTATGTAAGCAGCCAGAGGATGAAATATTCTCCAGCTGGCAGCGCTCCTTCGTCCTCGTAAGTGAGGTGGTGATGTTACCAGTGCCAGAGAGCAGACATAACTTACCAGGCAAGTTACCAGATCGCAAGTGTTTGCTGAATAGCAGCTTACCATGTTTATGGAGTTACCAGGAGTTTGGTCTGGTAAATGCTTTGATGAATCTATCCCCAGGTGAGGATGTGCTTGAGATAACCATGAAGTCTGTGCCAGACTTAGCATCTCTGGAAGTTGCTAGAAATGCTCTGCTGCATGTGATGAAGAAATTAAAGAGGGACAAGTCACTGGGCCCTAACCAGATTCATACAAGGGTACCAATTAAGTAGACAGATCAGTAGGTGAACCACTCTGGATAATTTTTAATTTCTAATCACTACATAGCCAGCAAATTCCAGAATTATGGAAAACAGCCAATATAACTGCATTCTATAAAAAAAATTTGAAAAGAGTGACTCCAGCAACTACAGGCCTGTCAGTTTGACTTGTGCGATATGCAAAATGAAAACGGTAATTAAAGAAAAGATACTGAATCATGTTTACCAACAATTTATTCAGTATACAACAATTTGGATTCCTACCCAAAATATCTACAGCAGTGGTTCTCAACCAGGGGGACATGGACACTCTTCCAGAAGTGCGCGAGCATAGGATGGGAGCAGAAAAAAAAAAATTAATTAATTAAATATTAATAAAATAATAATAATAATAATAATAATAATAATAATACTGTGGACCAATACAATAACAGCCTAACCAAGTGCTGTCTATCTATCTATCTATCTAGCTATCTGATTCTATTTACAGTGGCATAGTTGGGGAGGGGGTTGAGTGGGTGGTACAGGGAGGAGGGGGGCCCCAACTGCATTGAACCAGGTTTGGGGGGGGCCCAATTTGCAACAGATTGAGAACCCCTGATCTACAGGACTGTAACTAATGAAAGTACTGGAAAAGTGGAGAGTCTGGGACAAGGGCTTGGATGTTGATATGGTATAATGCAAAGAAATCTTTCAATATAGCACCACTTAAGAGATTATAACAAAACTAAGAAGTTATAGAATTGAAGGAGATATCTTAAGTTGGATAAAGAAGAAAACAATGGATAGTTGTAAACAGGGAAGCGTCTGAGCTGTGGGAGGTCTTGAGTGGGGTACCTCAGGGATTGGTGTTGGGTCCCCTGTTGTTCGTGATTTATATCAATGACATGCCCCTGGGGCAGTGTGTATATGTAAGTACATACGTGTATGAATGTATGGGCACCCTGTGTGTGCATACGTGAACCTCTTTTAGCAAAAAGTGGTGGGAAGGTGGTGTGGGTTGTGGCGTCACACATACCCGCAGGGCAGTTCCTGCCAGGATTTAGCCCAAAGAAGACGTGTGTTACGCTCACTCTGGCCCATGCCTTTGTTCTACACCCATGGAGGGTAGTGTTGTGCCATTCACCAGTCTGCAACTGTGCCGCATGTGTGGCTGTGACATTAGGGGGTAGGAATTGTGTCTGTGACGGTATAATGTGACTGCCCTGAGAATAAATACAAGTCCACATGCTTGGTGTGTTTCTCTCAGCCATCTGCCTGCCTGTTGGTGTGGTTGGTGACTACCACATGACAGGGACTCCACCAGGCTGTTGAGGATGTGTCTCCCTGCTTACAGACTATAGGGAACCCAGGTAAAGTGTTACTTATGGCCCCTTCCATCTCCTCTCTCCCTCCTTGACTGCTGGGCAGTGCAGCTGGTGAGGTTGGATGGGTTGATGTAAGTTCTGACTCAGGGTGCCATGCAGTAGTGGAGGCAGCTGGTGACAGTGAGGACCCCAGGTTCCATAACAATATCTATATGCAGATGACACAAATTTACTCAAGAAATTAAAGAACAGAGAAGATTGTGAAAACTACAAGAAGATTTATGCGTATTAAATGAATGGTAACAGTAATGCTCTTTCAAATTTTACCCAGAGGAATGGTGCGTTATGAGAATTGGGCATTAAAATGAACATGAGTTTTCTTACACTATGGGAGGAACTGAAGAAAGCTGACACTGAGAAAGATTTGGGCTTAGTCATAGACAGGAAACTAAATTTTGAGGAACGTGTGTAAGCAAACTCAATATGGCTATTAGAATGCTGAGATAACTTTTCAGACACTGAATGAGACTATGTTTAAGAGGTTATATACAGCTATGGTTAGACCACACTTGGAATATGTCAGTACTGTGTGGAATCCCTATAAGGTTAAAGATATAGAGGCCACTGAAAACATTAAAAAAAAGTGCAACAAAAATTATCCACAGCTCAAAGGATGTGACATGAAGAAAGATTGTAAAAACTAAACTTGCCAATACTGGCCTATAGAAGGGCCTATGGTGAAACTGTTAAAACTTACTAGGTTGTGAGAGGGATATATGATGCAAGAGTCTGAGGAAGTGTTCATTTTTCAAGGGGATAGTGCCACAAGAGGACATAGTAAGAAGATATATAAGGAGAGGGCAAGACTACATACAATAAAGCATACATTTGGAAACAGTAGTCACCACATGGAATGATCTACCAGACCATTCCATGATCAAATTTTAAAAGAAACTGGATTCCACATGGAAAAAAACAAGAAATTAATATGAGGGTATCAGGACCCAAATTCTGAGTTACACATATCAAAAGAATTGGCAAGTCTTCCTCTGTTTAGCTATGACATTTGTAACTGTTTTCCAGCTTCCATATGGTTGAAAGTCCTGCAGTAGCAAGTGGGGTCACAACTTATTGACTTGGGATTCACATGTTGTGTGCAATGGTTGAGCCAAGGGGCACATTCATTCAGGCCCAGCTGGACTCCAGTCCAGCAAGTGGGAGCATGCAATGCACAGTGTATAACCACCTCTTGCCCAATCAGCATTTTCCCTCGTAAGAAACGCGTCACCCAGAGCCAGTCACTGCACTGCTTACTAACCTCCTTCGTTCTTCCTCCCCCAGTCTGCCCAAACTTCCTTCATACCCAATTTTTTTTCTCTGACTAACCAGTGCCACCTGTTAATCCTTTGTCTTACCATCATTAATAACTCATTGTGTTAATGACTTCCTTTAACATAACATTCATTCATCCTTCAATTTGTAACTTTCTTTTAACTAACTAATGTACTGTAGTACCAATACTAGTATTTTCTCCTATTTTCTCAATACTTTTCCTTCATGTAGTTTATTGTATTATTATTATTATTATTATTATTATTATTATTATTATTATTATTATTATTGTTATACTATGTTCTTTTTGCTGTTGTGATACCAGGAAGCTGGTAAAAATTTCATTATTTACTTTGGGTAAAACATTTTATTAAGGTTTAAATGCCAGGTCATGCAAAAAAATGTACACAAACTTAAATGGGGATTACATTGTAAGTGCTAGCGGTCATATATACCCTATATTTTTTTTTATACTTTCGGTCAAAGAAATTCTGAAGAGCAGGATTTTGGTCTGAAACTTAGTTGAAATCAATATCTTTCTTAGAAGTGGTGTTATTGTTGAGAAACTTTAGATGCAGTTTTCTACATTTAAAAAAAATGGCACTTGAGCAGCTCCTGATGCTCATATAACCACAAGGTTAGCATCATAGCCAGCCAGCACATCTGACACATTAACCTAGATGAGCAAGTACATTATGAGCTGGAGTCACAGGCTTAATAAATGGGCCTTCTTCCCACAGTAACTCACAGTTACTGTGAGTAACTGAATTTTAGTGTGCTGGTGTTGTGTTTATAGCAGTCCACTTTGTTTACTAACAAAAGGTATTATTTTAGGAAAGAACCATAATGCTCTGTATATTTAAGAGTATTGTTTTTTATTACCATTATGGAAACTGAGTAACTTGCTTTATTGAAATTTTCATCACAAATTAATAGTGTCTGTGATATGGTATTTGTAAGTATTGTTTAGTATTTGTAAAATTAGGTCAGGTTAGGTGCCTTTTCTTAAGCTGTCATCTACATATAAGTACCCTAAAATGATTATTTTCATGTTCTCACCCATAAACCCCACATCCTGATGAGATCCTAAGATTGTAGGGGATGAGGGAAGAAGAGACAAAATTAAATATTTCCAAAGTGTTTTATGCTTAAAACTGTCTATTATATAAAGACCAGTAACGAATATCATAGTTTTGTACTCTAAATGAAGTTTGGTCCTATTATAAAAATTTACCAAACAAAAGCCAGACTGCTGTGAACACTTAACAGGGTCTATTTCATCCCTATATCTGGCTAATCTTTTAATAAAGTCTTCAGCCATGTTGCTGTGGACAGCAGCTGACGAATTTATCAACACGCCTTTATTTGTAAACATTGGGTTCTGAGTATGTGCAGTTTGCAGGCAGACAGCTGTATGCAAGAGGACAGCAAGGAGCACAACATTCTATCAACATAGCTGAAGACTTTGTTAAAAGATCAGCCAAATATAGGGATGAAATTGATCTTATAATTGTTCACAGCAGTCAAACTTTTGTTTGTAAACAAAGAACAGACAGTTGTGAACAAGGGGACAGCTACAAATAACACAGGCTTTCCCATTCACCTATTACAGGAATCTCCAAAATCTCAACTTACCCTTCTCAAAATCTTCCCAAAGTTGCCCCATTCCAAAAGCTGCAAAAACAACAGTTGTGCATGCACAGCTGATATAAACAATCCCTGGGAACTTTCAGTGTGTGTATCAAAAGTAGCCTCATACGTACCAAAAGTTACCTCATAGTCTTCGTTCCTTTGCTTGAATGAATATACAGTATGTAAGAACTGGTATATATTACATATTAAAATCTGATACACATTGAAACTTGGTATTTCTTCTAGTGTTTCTTGTTTATTGCAGTGTTTGCTATACTGTGTGTGAGAGGCAAATCATACTGAAAGTTGATGCATATGCTCAGCTTATATATATTTGCATATATGTATGTAGCTCAATGGAATTTGCTTTACATTGAAAGTTGGTGCTACTGTGCTAATATTCATTTTAAAGTTTCTTGTAGTGTGTATTTCATTGCATGAAAAGTTGCTTCATATCAAAAGTTTCTGCTGCAGATGCTCATTTCCTGCTAATTAGAATATATATATATATATATATATATATATATATATATATATATATATATATATATATATATATATATATATATATATATATATATATATATATATATATATATATATATATGAAGCATACCATAAAGTGGTTCCTGCTACAGATCCCTATTCTTGCTTATCACAGTACTTGTATGTATATAACATAGAAGTTGCTCCATACTGAAAGTTGCTGCTGCAGATCTGCTATTGCTACTTATAGTATTTGTAAGTACATGATTGAAAAAAAAATTCATATAGAGTTACTCTTACAGATATTAATTCTAATGTTGCTTGCTTTCAACAATATTTTGTAGATATAAATTGCTTCATACTAAAAGTTGTTGTGTCAAATCTTTCTTCTAATGTCTCTGTTTTTCTACAGTATTTTGTATGTTTATAACTGTAAGAAGAGTTGCTTCATACTGAATACTTCTGATGATCATCATCACTCTAATCTTTATTGTCTACTACAGTCAGCAACACTCGTGATTAGAACTCCTGCCAACGTGAGCTTCACATTGCACAAACTGGCAATTCACTCTTCCTCAGTCTGAAAAAAATCTGTCCGGAGAAAATAACTACGTGGCAACTTAGATTAGTCTTCAAATTGAAAAATACAGCGCATAACTATTCCAAGTGAAAAGACTAAGGTTGTTGGTAAAGAAATGGATTAATGAGGGATGCCAGGATGTGCCTCACCAGAAACATGGTGGTGGGCTGCCCCAAAATGTTTGACAACACCTTCCATGTTATCAAGAGACAGATCCTCAGCTTACAGCAAAACAACAAAAAACAATTTTGGGGCAGCCCACCACCATGTTTATGGTGAGGCACATCCTGGCATCCCTCATCACTCCATTTCTTCACCAATGCACTCACAGTCTTTTCACTCACAATAGTTATAAGGCTTATTTTCAATTCATTTCACCATTCTAGTAAAACGCTAACATTCATGCTATGTAATCGTGGCCTTTACATCCCCCAAACTAGCGTCCTTTTGCTTTAATTTCCTGCCTATCTAAAGTTTTTGAATCTATCCTAAACTGAAAGATTCTTAAACATCTATCAGTTCACAACCTTCTATTTGACGGCCACCATGGGTTCCATCAAGGCTGCTCTACTGGTGATCTTCTGGCTTTCCTTACTGAGTTTTGGTCATCCTCTTTTAGAGATTTTGGTAAGAAGTTTTATATTGCCTTAGACATATCAAAAGCTTTTGATAGAGCCTGACACAAAGCTTTGATTTCCAAACTACCCTCCTACAGCTTCTATCCTTCTCTCTGTAACTTCATCTCAAGTTTCCTTTCTGACCGTTCTTTTGCTGCTGTGGTAGATGGTCACTGTTCTCCTAAATCTATTAACAGTGGTGTTCCACAGGGTTCTGTTCTGTCACCCACTTTCTTCCAATTATTCATCAATGATCTAAACCAAACTTCTTGTCCTATCCACTCTTACTCTGATGATACCATTCTACAATTTTGCACGTCTTTTCCTAGATGTCCAATCCTTCAGGAAGTAAATAATTCACGCAGGGGAGCCACAGAATGTATGTCTTTGGATCTCTCCAAAATTTCTGATTGGGGCAGAGCAAACTTAGTATTGTTCAATATCTCAAAAACTCAATTCCTCCATCCAGCAACTCGACACAACCTCCAGACAACTATCCGTTCTTCTTCATTGACACTCAACTGTCCCTCTCTTTCAACACTGAACATCCTTGGTCTGTCCTTTACTTATAATCTGAACTGAAAACTTCACATCTCATCTTTAGCTAAAACAGCTTATATGAAGTTAGGCATTGCGAGTCATCTCTGCCAGTTTTTCTCACCCCCCCTCCCACCCAAGCTGCTAACTCTGTACTGGAGCATTATCTGGCCATGTATAGAGTATGCTTCACACATATAGGGCGGTTCCACTCATACTGCTATTTTAGACAGGGTGAAATCGAAAGCTTTTTGTTTTATCAATTCCTCTCCTCTAACTGACTGTCTTCATCCTCTTTTTCATCACAGTAATGTTGCATCTCCTCCTATCTTCTACCACTATTTTCATCCCAACTGCTCTTCTGATCTTGCTAACTGCATGCCTCTCCTCCTCCTGCAGTTTTACTGCACAAGACTTTCTTCTTTCTCTCATCCCTATTCTGTCCATCTCTCTAATGCAAGAGTTAACCAGTATTCTCAATCATTCATCCCTTTCTCTGGTAAACTCTGGAACTCCTTGCCTGCTTCTGTATTCCCTCCTTCCTGTGCCTTGAACTCTTTCAAGAGGGAGGTTTCAAGACATTCATCCTTTGATTTTCAATGATTCTCTTGATATGTCTTTTGGGATTGGCACTACCTGTTTTTTTTTTTTTTTTTTTTTTTTTTTTTTCTCATTTTGTGTCCCTTGGCCAGAGACCCTCTTATGTAAAAAAAAATGTTTGAGAAATTCTTTCTGCTGATAGTTATGTCTCTTGTATATTACAGTATTGTATGTATTACATATCTTGATAACTTCTACCACTGTTTTCATACTGATACTCTCATTAAATTGCAAACTCCATGTTTGCAATTTAATTGCAAACATGGAGTAAGGCTCCATCTGCAGCCTTACTACACAAGACATATTCCACTTTAATCACTATTCTGTCCACTTACTTATTGCAAGAGTTAACCAGTACTTTCACTCTTTCATCCACTATACTGAAAAACTAGAATTTGTAAGGTCACATGCTTATTACATTCATGCATACAGATACATCAGTAATGATTCCACACAAAATATTGATCCTACAGTCTTTATAAAACATACATATATGCATATACCAAGATTGTCTTGTTAGGAAAGGTAGGGTAGGCAAGACAGCACACAACTCTCCTACTCATACCACTCTCTTAGCCTCTAGCCCCTTTGCCCCCAATGAAGACAAAAAAGTATTCCTATATTCAGTTTATGGGGATCAGTTGCACAGTTTGGACAGTTTTGTTATGGAACAAGGCTTCTTCATAGCAAGTATTCTGCCCTAACACACCTGATTGCCCTACACCTGTGTGAGACTATCAATGTGTAGCACCTCCCTTGGAAGTTGCAGGACCTGTGAGACTATCAATGTGTAGCCCTTGGAAGTTGCAGGACCATGTCATTCCTCATGCATTCACAACTGCTTTCAATTCACTTCTGCCATGCATATTCTACTCTGCTCTAGTGTCAGTCTTCTCCTCCTTAAGGCCTCCTTTATGCTATCTATTCATCCCTTAATTTAACTCCCTAACATCCACAGCCAAGGCAGTGACCTGACTGCTAAGGTTAGCAACAGTTAAATAACTTATTGACAGTGAATATAAGTTAAATAACTTATATTCACTGAGCAACTGAACCTGTACATCTTTTCCACCTATGCCCATCATTAGCCTTGCAACTGGATCAACAGAATATGATCTTGATGCTGTCTTCTAGCTTTAAAATTTCATCAATAAGGACAGCAGAAAGACCTGTAAAAGACTCAGTGCCATGACACCATCAGTCACAAACATCACAAGCCACAAAACTAGCAGCCCCTACTACAGATTTATCACATGTGTTACACGGGTAATTATTAGTTCTATTTTTTGTCTTAGGGTGTGTTGAAGGTTGGGACTTTTTGGTAAAGTACCAGCCATGGTAACATTTTGTGAGACAAAATGAAAATGAGTGAATGTAAAAAACAATTTTGGCAGGACACAACAGTACCTGAAATAATCCCCCAACAAAACAAATCATAAAACAATGGTACTCACCCAAAAATAACAAACCATGTAAAGAACAAACAATAAGCAACCAACACAAAGTAATAACCTGGGAAAATGGGAAAACTGAAATAACACAAGCAAAATCAAGAGGAAGAGCGGGGCATGTCTGCACTTGACCACTTGACAGATATTCTTTTCCCCTTTGATGTGGTGAAGAAATGTGATGAGATCCTGAAGATCAAGAAGTTGGGAAGACATTTTTCCTGTCTCTAAAAAAATTTCAGGGCTAGGAATTTTGCCCCAGACAAGACACCAGGAGCCCTTACCACTCTTCATGCTAGATGGCACATCCAAGGTAATTTTTAATATGAAAGAATTGAGTATATAAAACCTACCTATTTCAAAATAGACTCTCTTAAGGAAGTAATGAATCCTATCAGCCAAATTGCTACTATATATCCACTGACCTCAAGGATTCCTATTTCTTTGTTTATGTAAAACCTAAGGACAGGAATGGTTACATTTTATGTGCAAAAAACATTTCCAGTTTAGCTGTCTTGTACTGGTTGAGTTGTTGTAGTCCATGCAGTCCAAGGTAGAATGATACATGTAATATACAGGGTGTAACGCGAGTTTCTGCAAATACTGAAAGAGGTGAAAGAACGTGTAATTCTAAGAAGGTGTTCTATACACATATGCATTTTAAGGCTTTGTTTATCTGTCAGAGGAGTTGAAAATGTATGGGTGTACTATGCATGTAGCTGTGAGGTGACGGACAGGCGGTTGCATTGTTGCTGCTTCAGAAGTACCACTTGCTCAAATTACAATCTTATTTTTTGCAAGTTGTGGAATATTACAGTATCTTATAACAAGACAAATGGTGTTAAAAAGCATGTAATTTACCGATAAGCATTACACGACAACATTATTGCGGTGATTGAAAGTACTCCTGTGAAATGCTTTGTGGCATCATCAGTCAGCTGTTTTCAAGGTTGCTTGGACTCTCTCCCCCTCCTCCCTCACTTTGATGATGCCATGTAGCATTTTACAGGAGTTCTTTTAATCACCATAATGTTGTCTCGTAATGCTTATTGGTAAATTACATGCTTTTTAATACCATTTGTTTTGTTACAAGATACTGTAATATTCCACAGCCTGCAAAAAATAAGATAAAACCATTCGTAATTTGAGCAAATGGCACCTCTGAGGCTGTGACAACGCAACCATTTGTCCATCACCTCACAGCTACACGCATAGTACACCCATGCATTTTCAACTTCTCTGACAGGTAAACAAAGCCTTAAAATGCATATGTGTATAGAACATTTCCTACTTAGAATTACACATTCTTTCACCTAATTCAGTATCTGCAGAAACTTGTGTTACACCCTGTAGAAGACTGTTATATAATAATATAAAAATACTGTACAGAAATGAGCAGAGCTGCCAGCTGCACATCTGCCCACCAAAGCCAGGACTAGACTGAGCTCCCTGCCCACATGGCCAAGTCATGTCAAGGTAGTAGGTCACAGACCAGCCTGGGGGCGGGTGTATAGAATGCTACCCGGGGTAACATCCAAGTCAGTATAACCATCAGCCACACCTAGGCATCCCCTGATGCCTAAACAAAAACATGTTGGGTGATGTAAGCACACTGGGTGACACACAGGTCACATCCCATGAGAAAATTAATGAATGTGTGTGTATTTACCTAGTTGTATTTACCTAGTTGTGCTTTATGGGAAAAGAGCTATTCTCATGCTGTCCCATATCCATATCTTTTAATATCCAATTTAGCCTTGAATCCATGTATACTTTTTGCATTTACTATCTCCTCATCCAGACTGTTCCATACATCAATACTTCTATATGGGAAACTATACTTTTTGATGTCTCTTCTACAAGCACTCCTCTTCAGCCTCTTTCCATGCCCTCTAGTGTCCTGTGTATCCCAGACCATTAAGTCATCCAGTCCACCTCCTCTACTCCCTCATATGCTTTATATATCACAATAAATTCTCCCCTTTCTCTCCTCTTTTCCAATGTTGGTAGATGTGTCCTTGTCAGTCTCTCTTCATATGACAAGTCCCTGATACTTGGTACCATCTTCGTAGCTGCTCTGAACTCTCTCCAACTTCCTTATATCCTTTTTCTTGTATGGTGACCACACTACTGCTGCATATTCTAGTCTAGGTCTTATCAGCAACACGATCATCTTCCTGACCATCTCTTCATCCATGTATGCAAAGGCCTGCCTTATTCTTCTCAACAAGTTATAGATTTCTCCTATAATTTTGCTAATGTGTCTCTCTGGAGTCAGGTTCCCAGTCACTGTAACACCGAGATCCTTTTCCTCTTCTGCTCCACTCAACCTTACACCATTCAACACATAATTTCCTTTTACTCATCTTGTACTTTTTTCAAATTCTATTACTTTACACTTCTTTAAATTAAATTCTATTTCCCATCTATAACTCCACTCTGATATTTTGTTCAGGTCTTCTTGTAACATTCCACAGTCCTCTTTTTTTTTCTTTTTTATGTAGGAGGGACACTGGCCAAGGGCAACAAAAATCCAATAAAAAAAAATGCCCACTAAAATGCCAGTCCCGTAAAAGGGTCCAAAGCGGTAGTCAAAAACTGAAGGATAAGTGTCTTGAAACCTCCCCCTTGAAGGAATTTCAAGTCATAGGAAGGTGGAAATACAGAAGCAGGCAGGGAGTTCCAGAGTTTACCAGAGAAAGGGATGAATGATTGAGAATACTGGTTAACTCTTGTGTTAGAGAGGTGGACAGAATAGGGGTAAGAGAAAGAAGGAAGTCTTGTGCAGCGAGGCTGCGGGAGGAGGGGAGGCATGCAGTTAGCAAGATCAGAAGAGCAGTTAGCATGAAAATAGCAGTAGAAGACAGCTAGAGATACAACATTGTGGCGATGAGAGAGAGGCTGAAGACAGTCAGTTAGAAGAGAGGAGTTGATGAGACAAAAGGTTTTTGATTCCACCCTGTCTAGAAGAGCAGTATGAGTGGAACCTCCCCAGACATGTGAAGCATACTCCATACATGGACAGATAAGGCCCTTGTACAGAGTTAGCAGCTGGGGGTATGAGAAAAACTGACGGAGACATCTCAGAATGCCTAACTTTATAGAAGCTGTTTTAGCTAGAGATGAGATGTGAAGTTTCCAGTTCAGATTATAAGTACAGGACAGACCGAAGATGTTCAGTGTAGAAGAGGGGGACAGTTGAGTGTCACTGAAGAAGGGATAGTTGTCTGGAGGGTTGTGTCGAGTTGATAGATGGAGGAACTTAGTTTTTGAGGCATTGAACAATACCAAGTTTGCTCTGCCCCAATCAGAAATTTTTGAAAGATCAGAAGTCAAGCATTCTGTGGCTTCCCTGCGTGAAATGTTTACTTCCTGAAGGGTTGGACGTCTATGAAAAGACGTGGAAAAGTGCAGGGTGGTATCATCAGCGTACGAGTAGATAGGACAAGAAGTTTGGTTTAGAAGATCATTAATGAATAATAAGAAGAGAGTGGGTGACAGGACAGAACCCTGAGGAACGCCACTGTTAATAGATTTAGAAGAAGAACAGTGACCATCTATCACAGCAGCAATAGAATGGTCAGAAAGGAAACTTGAGATGAAGTTACAGAGAGAAGTATAGAAGCCGTAGGAGAGTAGTTTGGAAATCAAAGCTTTGTACCAAACTCTATCAAAAGCTTTTGATATGTCCAAGGCAACAGCAAAAGTTTCACCAAAATCTCTAAAAGAGGATGACCAAGACTCAGTGAGGAAAGCCAGATCACCAGTAGAGCGGCCTTGATGGAACCCATACTGGCGATCAAATAAAAGGTTGTGAAGTGATAGATGTTTAAGAATCTTCCTGTTGAGGATAGATTCAAAAAAATAGATAGGCAGGAAATTAAAGCAATAGGACAGTAGTTTGAGGGATTAGAACGGTCACCCTTTTTGTAGATGTTGACAGACAGACAGCTGAAAGAGTTTGACTAGGTAAGGTGCAAGCACAGAGGCACAGTTTCGGAGAACAATAGTAGGGACCCCATCAAGTCCATAAGCCTTCTGAGGGTTTAGGCCAACAAGGGCATGGAAAACATCATTGCAAAGAATTTTAATAGGTAGCATGAAGTAGTCAGAGGATGGAGGAGAGGGAGGAACAAGCCCAGAATCATCCAAGGTAAAATTTTTAGCAAAGGTTTGAGTGAAGGGTTCAGCTTTAGAAATAGATGTGATAGCAGTGGTGCCATCAAGTTGAAATAAAGGAGGGAAAGAAGAAGCAAAGTTGGCTAGTTGGAGAACAGACTTGGCATGGTTCCGGGCAGAAATATAAAGTGCATAAGATTCTGGTGATGGAAGGCTTAAATACCTTTTGTGGGCCACCTCTCTATTATGTATAGCACAAGAACAAGCTGTGTTAAACCAGGGTTTGGAAGGTTTAGGTCAAGAAAAAAAGTGAGGAATGTATGCCCCTATGCCAGACACTATCACCTCTGTTACGCGCTCAGCACACAAAGACAGGTCTCTGACACAGAAGCAGTAGTCATTCCAAGGAAAATCAGCAAAATACCTCCTCAGGTCCCCCCAACTAGCAGAGGCAAAACGCCAGAGGCACCTTCGCTTAGGGGGATCCTGAGGAGGGATTGGAAGGATAAGACAAGATACAGATATGAAATTGTGATCAGAGAAGCCCAACGGAGAAGAAAGGGTGACAGCATAAACAGAAGGATTAGAGGTCAGGAAAAGGTCAAGAATGATGGGCGTACCTCCAAGACAGTCAGGAATACAAGTAGGATGTTGCACCAATTGCTCTCTCTCTCTCTGCACTCTCAGCATTCTTCAGCAACTTTGCATTATCCGCAAAAAGGCTCATGTGTGTGTGTGTGTGTGTGCGTGTGTGTGTGTACTGACAGAACAAAAGACAAGTGTGAATTATGTATAAAAACGTGTAAGTCATGCTTATCTGTGTAAGACATAAGAAATCAAGAAATGTATTCAGCCACTAAAAAGTTGAGCAGTGAAAGCTAGCAACAAGGTGCAAAAGAATACTGCCATAGCCAATCAGAGAGGCAGAAAAGAGAGATACATGTGATATGGAAGACTGTCCTATATTAATATAAAAATACTATACAGAAATAAGCAGAGCCACCAGCTGCACATCCACCCACAGAGGCCAGGTGGACTAGACTGAGCTTGTAGTGACCCTTTGTAAATATCTGTTTTCTTTCATTGCCATGCCCTTCCTACATTCAACTTGCTTACATGCAAGTATCCAGTGAAATATGTATATATAGTCAATAAATTTGCTCATCAGCTGTCAGGCAATTAATAGCAGAGCTGTGCGGTTGTCTGTGACCCTCGTTGAGGGGGATACCCACAGACATGGCACAGATTACACCATGCCAGCAATTGCAGGAGACAGACAAGGAAGGGTTCACGCTTATGCAGCAGCGGCACCGCAAGGCACCCGCTGCCTTCTTTAAATCTTCAGCCCCTGAACACTGCAAGTACAGACTTGTGGCACACCAGGAGGACTCAGTATATGGAGCCATCCAATGGTTCCATGAGGCTCAGCCAGACCTTCAAGTCAGGCTCACGGTGGAGGGGGGAGGAGATTTATCTCACTCCCAAGGATGAGACTTCTGCATTCTATCTTCTCCTCTTCTTGCGGGTAGGCAGACAGGTTGGGCTTACTCTGGAAGAGGTTGATCGGGTGACTGGGGCATTACCCCATGAGTTACTCCTTGATCCCTCTTCAGGAGCACCTGCATGTCACCTTTGCAATGAGGTGTGTAAGGTGCACAGGACACAGCCGCATCAAGCAAACTCATTAGTTGGAGGTGACGTTCAGAGGTGCTGCCCCTGACTCCCTTGACCTGGGCTTGTGGGGCATTTTTCTTGTCAGGAATTACATCCTTCAGCCCCTCATGTGCTTCAAGTGTCAGACCTCAGGGCATGTCCAGAAGTACTGTAAGAGGGAGAGTGAGCTCTGCAGAGTGTGCAGCCAGCAGCACCACACCTTGGAGTGTCTTGACACTCTGAGGACTGGCGAGACCCGCAAGGCCTACTACCCGAACTGCAGAGGCAAGTATCACGTCTGGGCCTGGCATTGCTCTGAGAGAGTGAGGAGGCTTCCTCACACTGCTCATGGAGGCTCTATCAGGGAGGGACATGAAAGCCTGCCAGCCATGTAGTCTCACAGCCAACCAGCCAACCCTCCAACCATGCCACAGGCTCCCATGCCAGCAACTCCAGGGAAGAAGTGGAAGAGAAGGCACAAGAGGAGGATCTGATCTGCTCCGGCCTCCCCCGCTTCCTCATTGTCACAAAGAGAGGATACGTCAACACAGACATGCAAAAAGAAGACCTGCAGCCTGATCATCAACGCATTCCAAACGGATGATGAAGTGACCAAGATGCGAGACTCCGGAACAAACACTGAAGAGCCAGAGGAATCATACTTGTACAGAGAAAATACACTGGTCCTAACATATGACTACTTCAAAGACATCCTCTACCGAATGTATCACCTCACCATGTTTGGAGCTGAGACTGGGCTTCACTTCTGCAGGCCGGATGTCATGTACAGGGGAAAACTTTAAGCCACCAAGACATGAAGAGATGATGTAGATGAAGTCTTCATCAACAGAACATCAGAAGAACGCCATGTGTGAATACATGAGCCTCTAACCTCCAGCTTACAATTAATCAATGTTCTGCACCTGGGTTAAGCCCCAGTGACTTTTCTCCCACTAAAACTCCTTCCTCACCCACCTATTCTTCATCCTATCCCCACTTCAAAGCTTCCCCCCTTTTTCTGTATTTCCTTACTACTTCTCATCAGCTGATCCAAACCAAGGGAGCCCACCAAGGTGAGGCCCATCTTCCTTCTCAGCTGTATAAACAAAACGGCTGAGAGGATGGTACTTGCTCAGCTACAGTGGAACATTTGGCTACACCTGCGGTGTGAGCACAGGAGACAGCATCCTCACCCTGCAGATCCAGGCCAACCACTGATCCACTGTCATTATCTTCCATGATCTGGAGAAGGTGTTTGAGCTGGCCAGCCCTCACACCATATTTGACTCGCTCACAAGGAAAGGGGTGCAAGCAAGGATTCTACATAAGAGGATATATGGCTTCAATGGGAGGCCTGGAAGAATTGATTAGTGAGTTTAGATAGCAACAGATGGCGTGCTAGTTGCCAACAGCTAACTGGGGCCTTGGCAAAAGAGGAGTGAGTGTTACCCAGATTAAAAAATGGCTCCCTGTACAAGGTAGTGCAGCTGTTGTATTGGTGGCAAAAAGGAGAGTACTCTGCAGCCAGTGAGACTCCACGTTTTCACCACTGACGCCAGAAGGTACATGTGAAAGGGTGGTGACATGTTGACCAAGGTAATGTTGTCCAAATTCAAATAAAAGGCACTGTAAGTAAGAACACCATCACATCTGAGGACTTCTCTCTTCTCATCTTTAGTCACTTTTGAATGCTATCAAATCCTGTAGGCTTTATTTCCTGCCCTTAAACAACAGATAAACATTATTTAGATAGCTCTGGGGATTAGGCAATACTGAACATTCTGCTGGTATGTCTTAAGTACTGTGTTGGCACATGTTGACCACTTTTCCAGGCTACCGAGGAGGCTGCATATACTACACAGATCTTGTTGAGGTCATTGAGGAGATTAGGCAAGTTAATATTAACAGTAATGTTCTGCTGGTGTTGGCACTGTTGAGGGCACAGTGCCTTCTAGCATGCATGGCATTGTTACCAAGCATACTATTGGTTAAAGGCGTCTTCTTCAGTTCTCACAAGGGCTTAGAATTTTAGCTCCTTGGAGCTCTGCCCACTTGACTACTGAAGAATAGACCAGTGATGTTGCCTGGCATTTTGCCCAAGGAAAAGTGTCAAACAGTTCATTGGCAATGTGTCCCTCACAGAGACCACAGCAGCCTCAACCACTCGTTCCTTGAAGTTTGTGCTACTTAGAAGTGAATTGTTGGTCTTCCAGGCCTTGTGATATTGTCAGTTAAAAAAAGTAATAATATAGGGCCAATTCTTTGTTTTTTTTTTCTGATTGAAGGAAAGAGACAGGCAGCCATAATGGTTATTCTTGTTAAATGGTTGTCACATTTGAAAAATAGGCATATAGTAATATGCTGTAGCCGGGTTACGACATTCCAGGTCAAAATGATGCCTGATGTTGGCCAACATGACTAGTAAAACTTGCTGCATTGTACGAGTACTGTACATATGGCAGTTGTGAAATGAAATGTCAAAGTGTCTCTTTGCTGTTATTTTCACACTTTCTGTGTTTTGGGTGGGTTGATCTCTTAGGTATCCCTATTTATTATCCTGGTCTGTCTAGACAGACTGCAAGTATATAATGAAATATGGTCTATTATTAGCAATTATGGAGCAAGGGGAAACTGTGATGCAGGGAACAGGTCATTCACAAGGGTGAGAACAAGGTCCCTTGCCCCACTGTTCAGATTCTGCCATGTTAAGGGAACATTGTCCCATGTTTCACTTCTTTAGACCTCTCCTACTTTATCACCCATGCAAAAACAAGCTACTCTACCGAGTATTTTAGCGTGAATTGGTTGTATCAGTCATGATTTCACAATTATTGCATTGTATTTAAAGAAATTAATGTGATGGAAGTCGTGGCCCAAGACAGGAAGGCCATTCAGACACCTTTACCTGCCATGCCAGAATGCCACAAGCCACTGGAAGGGTTGACTGTCCCATGCTCATTGTAAGCAAATGTTACTTTTCTCTTAATTTGAAACAATTCACACTACACCATTTTAATAATGGTTTTCACTCATGACTGACTTGTATGTAGATAATTCTGTATGTTTGAGATTTCATTGAAAACAATACACGTACATCAGTTTGTTTTCACCTGTTTTTGCATCACTGCCCACGAGTGGCTGGGTCTTTCACTCTGCCCCA
>NC_087161.1:7912500-7935000 GCF_035594125.1 Scylla paramamosain
CACTGTGCTGCCTTCCCAGATGATGGTCCCATGCCTTACTGCTGTCCCAGATGATAGACCCCACACCATGCCACTGTCCCAGATGATGGACCCACACCATGCTGCTATCCCAGATGATGGACCCATGCCATACCAGTCCCAGATGATGGACCCATGCCATATCACTGTCCCAGATGATGAACCCATGCCATCCTGCATTCCCAGAAGATGGACCCACATCATGCTGTTGCTCCCAGATGATGGACCCATGCCATGCTGTTGCCCCCAGATGATGGACCCACACCATGCTGCTGTCCCAGATAATGGGCCTACATCATGCTGCTATCCCAGATGATGGACCCACACCATGCTGCTGTCCCAAATAATGGACCTACATCATGCTGCTATCCCAGACGATGGACCCACACCATGCTGCTGTCCCAGGTGATGGACCCATGCCATGCCCCTGTCCCAGATGATGGATCCACACCATGCTGCTGCCCTAGATGATGGCCCCACACCATGCTGCTGTCCTTCTTAGATGATGGGCCTACACCATGCTACTGTCCCAAATGATGGACCCATGCCATACCGCTATCCTAGATAATGTACCCACACCATGCTGCTGTCCCAGATGATGAACCCACACCATGCTGCTGTTCCAGATGATGGACCTACATCATGCTGCAGTCCCAGATGATGGACCCACATCATGCTGCTGTCCCAGATGATGGACCTACATCATGCTGCAGTTCCAGATGATGGACCCACACCATGCTGTCCTAGATAATGGACCCACAGCATGCCGCTGTCCCAGGTGATGGACCCATGCTATGCTGCTGTCCCAGATGATGGGTCCATGCCATGCTGCTGTTCCAAATGATGGACCCACACCATGCCACAATCCCAGATGATGGACCCACACCATGCTGCTGTTCCAGATGATGGACCCATGCCATGCTGCTGCCCTAGATGATGGACCCACGCTGTGCTGCTATACCAGATGATGGACCCACATTTTCATTAATCCAGTTGAGGATGAGATCGTCACTGGCCCAGGTGTTGCACCACCACCACCCCCACCACCACCACCAAGGAGTACTACTATTTCAATGCAGTTTATAATTGTATTGGCAGCAGTCTGTTCCTTGATAGGGATTTGATGGCTGCCTTCTGAATATGATTCATGTATATTGACCATGATGAGCAGTGTTTTTGCTGATAAGTGAGCCATGCAGAGTTCAAGGGATTCTCCCTTTTGACTTTTTTTTTTTTTTTTTTTATAATAAGAATCACTGAATAATATTAATATGTTCTCCTGAGCTTCTTTAGGGTATAATCAACTTGAGCACAAGCAACAATATCCTTCAATATGGTAAGTTTTTTTTTTTAATTAGATAAACAAGTTGCAACAAATCACAACATGAAAAAGTTGGATATTTCACAACAGACATGGAAGTAGTAAAGAATATATGGTTAAATACTGAGACAGTACCATACAGGTGTAGGTCTAGCCCTATTGACAAACTGCTTCCCTTTCTCTCCATTTGCTCTCTCCTGTATTTCCCAGACAAATGTTTTATCTTGTAACACTAAAACTATTAAGTAA
Organism: Scylla paramamosain; assembly: GCF_035594125.1. Lineage (NCBI taxonomy): Eukaryota > Metazoa > Arthropoda > Malacostraca > Decapoda > Portunidae > Scylla > Scylla paramamosain. The sequence continues at coordinate 7,914,089 of NC_087161.1, forward strand.
ACTTATTTGTCAGGAGCTCCTAGTACCTGAAGCCTATTAATGATATGAAATCCATTAGGCAGTAAACAATATTACATAAACTAAATCAATCACTCCTTACAAACAACTTCTGTATGTACAATTTCACAAACATTAACATACATTGTATAATATAAATACATGTAAACAGACTTTCATTTCTTTGGTTTTAAACTGGTTGTTTTATAATCCATCACCCAGCACAAGTATTTAAGCATCCACTTCCTTTATAAATGATCACTTGTGCATGACTGGGATCAAGTGTTGTCAATGGTATATCCAAAGGATATACCTACTTTATTTTATTTTTGCCCTGCTATCAACTAAATTAGTGAATAATGGTGATTAGTATGTCCGCCTGGAATTCACCACCAACTCTTAACTGAAGCCCTCATTGTCAGTCAATACTTGCTATGGTCACAAACACTTACCCATTCCTTCTGATCCTTCAAATAGTCAGATGCTGCCTGTATGAGTTCAGTGATTTGTAAACCTCAACATGATGGATAGCTGCAGTGCAGCGTGGTCTGCTACCAGTGGAGTAAAGTTGTATAGCCAAATATAGAGCTGTAATGGAGTGGCACAGTATGGTGAAGATTACAAATACTCTGGGTCTAGCAGTGTGGGTGTGGCTGTGATGGTGGATAAGGTGGGGGCGGAGGGCCTGGAATGTTAGGTGGAGGTAATGACATGCCTTGAGGAGGTGGATGAGGCATGCTGTGGGTGTGAGATGGGGGTGGGGGAGGAACAGTAAACATATTGTGTGAAGGAAACTGTGGAGACATCCCCCATCCTCCCTGCTGTGGTGGTGGGGGCGGCATCATGGAGGGATGTGGTGGCAAAAATTCCCTCCCAAACCCAGATTCCCCACCAAACACTACATTTTCTCCCCACTGAGGGCTTGGAGGAGGAGGAGGTGGAGGATGTCCTGCTGGAGGTGGGGGCATACATCCAAACCCTCCCTCTCCTCTATGATGGGGTGGTGGGGGAGGCTCATTACTGAACTGTGTTGGAGGTGGCAGTCCACTGTGGAATGGGGGTGGGGGTGGGTGTGGAAATGGTCCATGTGATGGAAGATTAGGATGGGGGGAAGGTGGGGCCATGCATTGTGTTGGAGGTGGAGGTTGGGCATTGAATGGAGGGGGACCAAAGAAATGGGTGGGGGGTGGCATGGAGGTTGGATGGTTGGAGGAGTGGAGACGGAAAGGATTGTGGTTGGGTCCTCGATGCCTCTTCCTGTGTGGCTGTGAATCCCAGCTGGTGCTTCCATTATTGTTGTTGCTGTTGTTGCTGTTGTTGTTGTTGTTGTTGTTATTATTATTATTATTATTATTATTGTTGTTGTTGTTGTTGGTATTATTATTATTCTGAAAAAAAAAAAAAAAAATATGAATCTCTCTCTCTCTCTCTCTCTCTCTCTCTCTCTCTCCTAACTTAAAACCACCTGTATTACAAACACTTACTACCTTCCTTTCTTTTGCTCTACATCAGGTTGTACCACTGCACAATCATTCAATCCATCTCACCAGCCCTCATATTATTCTAAAAGATATAACACTTCCTCACACGGATGCCTCACAGTCTGCCCCAAACACAAGCCCTTAATTGCTATAGCCAAGCATTACATCCCAAGACCAGTGCAGAGAAGAGTAGGGTGGTATGTGGCAGGGTGAGATAGGGCAGTACCTTACCCTGGAGCCAGTGGTGCGAGAACGATTGCGGCGACGGGCACGAGCTTCCTCTTCATCATCTGAGAAATCTGAGATCTCTCCAGGAGCAAGTTCATTTCCTTGCAGTCCAGAGGCATCACTTCCACGGCACCTGAGAGAGGAGAGAGATATGGTCAAACAGATGGAAAATTCACAATGACAATTATATGTGAAATTGAAAATATCTCTAATTTCTAAAAACTGAAAAAATCTATCTCTAATTTCTAAAAGACGTCACCTGTTCACTACTCAGTATTATGTGATTTGGGTTTATACAGGAAATACACACACACACACACACACACACACACACACACACACACACACACACCTCAGCAGCTCCTCCATCTCAACATAGTGGGTGTGCTCATCTGAGGTAGGTGCATAGAACACCTCCTCCCCCAGCTTTGCCCCACTGTGGGTCACATCCTCTGCCGAGTTGAAACGAACCACGTACAGCGGCTGTGTGACAGGACCAAACACATCAAACACCTGGCCAAGTGAGTGCCTCTCTGGACCAACAAACAGCACCGAGTCGAGGTCCAGTGCAGGGATACCTGGGAGGCTTTCCACCACCACTGCAAAGGAGAGGCAGACAATAGTAACTGGGATGGTGGTGTTGAAGGAGGAAAATTTAGTAGATGGTGGTAGGATGGTAGTGAGATAGATGAGATTGATGATACAGGGATCAGGATGAGGGCTAGATACAAGGAATGCAATGAATTAAACCACAATTATTACTTCCAGTGATACATCTGAAAAAATATCAGTGCTTGTACTAGATAGCTAGATGTTATATTATTACCACTTTAAGGGATTTTGGTGAAAATTTTGGTGCTGCCCTAAAATATAAGAAGCATTTGATACAGCCTGGCACAAAGCTTTAACTTACAAACTATCTTCCTATGGCTTCTCTCTTACCGTAATTTCATTACAAGTTTCCTTTCTGACCGTTCTATTACTACTCTGGTAGATGGGCGCTGTTCTCATAAGTCTATTACACCCACTCTCTATTCCCTATTCACCAGTGATCTTAGTCAATTTTTCCTATCCATTCTACATTTTTCCATATCTTTCCTTAGATGCCCAAACATTCAGGCATTAAAAAGGTCACACAAGGAAGCCAAAGAATGTTTCACTTCTGATCTTTCTAAAATTTCTGACAGGGGCAGAGCAAACTTATTATTGTTCAATGCCTCAAAAACTAAATTCCTTCATCTGTCAACACAATACAACCTTCCTGGTAACTATCCCCTCTTCTTCAGTGACAATCAACTGCCCCCGCTCTTCTACACTGAACATCCTTAGAAACTTCACATCTCATCTCTCAAAAACAAGAATGATATTAAGCATTTTGAGCCGTCTCAGTCTCTAAAACAACTATGAAGTTAGGCATTTTGAGTCATCTCAGTCAGTTTTTCTTACTTTCCCAACAGCAAACTCTGTATAGGGACCTTATCTGTCGATGTATGGAGTGCACTTCATATGTAGGCACCTGGTTCCACTCATATTGCTCTTATGAACAGGGTTTTATGAAAAGCATTTTGTTATAAGAGCATAAAAAAATAAGGGAAGCTGTGAGCCATCAGACCTACACATGGCAGCCCCTGTATGAAACATACCTACTTATTTCCACCTATTGTCTCCATCTATACATTTGTCTAATCTTTTAAAGTTCCCTAATGACTCAGCACTAACAACCAGATTACTGAGTGCATATCATTCATCAATCACTCTTTTTGAGAACCAATTTCTGCCTATCTCTTTCTTGAATCTAAATTTTTCAAGCTTGAACCCATTATATCTTGCATCTTTTTTTTATGTAGGAGGTTCACCAGCCAAGGGCAACAAAAATTGCAACAAAAAAAAACAAAAAAAAAGCCCACTGAGGTGCAGGTACCCAAATAGAGTTGAAAGTGTTAGTAAAAAATACAGGACAAGTATCAAGAAACTTCCCTCTTGAAAAAATTAAGTCATAGAAAGGTAGAAATACAGAAGCAGGCAGGGAGTTTCAGAGTTTACCAGAGAAAGGGGTGAATGATTAAGAATACTGGATAACTCTTGCATTAGAGAGGTGGACAGAATTGGGGTGAGAGAAAGAAGAAAGTCTTGTGCAGCAAGGCCGCAGGACAAGGGGAGGCATACAATTAACAAGATCAGAAGAGCAGTCGGCATGAAAATAACAGTAGAAGATACCAATAGATGCAGCATTACAGCAATCAGAAAAAGGCTGAAGACAGTCAGTTAAAGAAGAATTGATAAGACAAAAAGCTTTTGATTCCACCCTATCTAAAAGAGGGATATGAGGGAACCCCCCCCAAACATGTGAAGCATGATCTTCATAGAAGATGTTTTAGCTAGAGATGAGATGTGAAGTTTCCAGTTTAGATTATAAGTAAAGGACAAACTGAGGATGTTCAGTGTACAAGAGGTATCACCAAAGAGGAGATGGTTGCCTGGAAGGCTGTGTCAAGTTGATAGATGGAGGAATTGAGTTTTGAGGCACTGAATAATACTAAGTTTGCTTTGTCCCAATCAGAAATTTTGGAGAGATCAGAAGTCAGATGCCTTGTGGCTTCCCTGTATGAACTCTTTACTTCCTGAAAGCATGGATGGCAACAGAAAGATGTGGTAAAGTGCAGGGTGGTACCATCAGCAAAGGAGTGGACAGGACAAGAAGTTTTGGTTTAGAAGATCACTGATGAATAATAGGAAGAGAGTGGGTGACAGAACAGAACCATGAGAAACACCACTGTTAACAGATTTTGGAGAAGAACAGAGACCGTTCACCACAGCAACAACAGAATGGTCAGAAAGGAAACTTGAGAAGTTACAGAGAGAAGGATAGAACCCATAGGAAGGTAATTTGGAAACCAAAGCTTTGTGCCAGACTCCATTGAAAGCCTTTGATATGTCTAAGGCAACAGCAAAGGTTCTACCATAATCTCTTGAAGAGGTTGACTAAGACTCAGTAAGGAAAAGCAGATCACCAGTAAAATGGAAGGAAGGAAGGTAATTTGGAAACCAAAGCTTTGTGCCAGACTTCATCGAAAGCTTTTGATATGTCTAAGGCAACAGCAAAGGTTCTACCATAATCTCTAGAAGAGGTTGACTAAGACTCAGTAAGGAAAAGCAGATCACCAGTAGAGTGGCCTTGATGGAACCCATACTAGCAATCAGATGGAAGGTTGTGAAATGATAGATGTTTAAGAATCTTCCAGTTGAGGAAAGAATAAAAAACTTTAGACAGGCTGGAAATTAAAGCAATAGGATTGTAGTTTGACGGATAACGGTCACCCTTTTTAAGAACAGGATGAATGTAGACAAATTTCCAGCAAGAAGGAAAGGTAGATGTTGATAGACAGAGCTGAAAGAGTTTGACTAGGCAAGGTGCAAGTACAGAGGTACAGTTTCAGAGAACAACAGGAGGGAACCTCATCAAGTCCATAAGCATTCAGAGAGTTTAGGCCAGTGAGGGCATGGAAAACATCATTGCAAAGGATTTTAATGGGTAGCATGAAGTAGTCAGAGGGTGGAGGAGAGGGAGGAATGTGTCCCAAATTATTCATGGTAGTTTTTAGCAAATGTTTGAACAGAGTTCAGCTTTAGAAATAGATGAGATGGCAGTAGTGCTCTCAGGTTCAAATAAAGAAGGGAAAGAATAAGAAGCAAAGTTATTGGAGATGTTTTTGGCTAGGTGCCAGAAGTCACGTGGGGAGTTAGATATTGAAGAATTTTAACACTCTATTAATGAAGGAGTTTTTGGGTAGTTGGAGAACAGACTTGGCATGATTCCAGGCAGAAATATAAAGTGCCTGTGATTCAGGTGATGGAAGGCTCAAGTATCCTTTGTGGACCACCTCTCTTTCACATATAGAATGAAAATAGAATGAAAACAGGCTGTGTTAAACCAAGGTTTGGAAGGTTTAGGTCGAGAGAGTGAGGAATGTACACCTCCATGCCAGATACTATCACCTCTGTTATGCGCTCAGCCCAAAGAGATGGGTTTCTAACACAGAAAAAGTAGTCATTCTAAAGAAAATCGGCAGAATACTTCCTCAGGTCCCTCTAACTAGCCAGGGCAAAACACCAGAGCCAGCTCCACTTTGGGGATCCCAAGGAAGGACTGGAACAATAGGACAATATACAGATATGAGACTGTGACTGGAGGAGCCCAATGGAGAAGACAAGGTAACAACATAAGCAGAAGGACTAGAGGTCAGGAAAAGGTAAAAAAATGTAGGGCGTATCTCCAAGACGGTCAGGAATACAAGTAGGGTGTTGCACCAATTGCTCTACTTCATGGAGGATAGCAAAGTTAAAGGCTAGTTCACTAGGATGGTCAGTGAAGGGAGAGGAAAGCCAAAGCTGGTGGTGAACACTGAAGTCTCCAAGAATGGTGATCTCTGCAAAAGGAAAGAGAATCAGAATGTGCTCCACTTTGTAAGTTAAGTAGTCAAAGAATTTCTTATAGTTAGAGTTTGGTGAGAGGTATACAACTCAGATAAATTTAGTTTAAGAGTGACTTTGTAGTCGTAGCCGGATGGTGGAAAATTCGGGAGATTCAAGAGAGTGGGCACGAGAGCTGGTTAAGTCATTGCGCACATAGACGAACAAGACTCTTTTCTCTCATCTCTATTCTGAAGCATGAGTTAACTAGTATATTCCATTTTCTAGTTCTTTTACTCCTGAACATAGGAATTTCCTGCCTGCTTCTGTATTCCTCCTTACCTATGACTTTAATTCTTTCAAGAGAGGTTTCAAGACACTTCTCTAATTTTAGATGATCCTTTTGGCTTAACTCTTTAGGGATTGGCACTCTTTAGCAAGCATTTATTTATATACCTTTTTGTAGCCCTTGGTCAGAGGCCTTCTTACATGGAAAGAAAAAAAAAATATATATATATATATATATATATATATATATATATATATATATATATATATATATATATATATATATATATATATATATATATATATATATATATATATATATATATACACACACAGTGGAAAATTGGTTTTTGAACTTAATTAATTCCTGAATGCTGTTCAAAATCCAAAATGTTAAAAAAAAAAAAAACAATTTTCCACATAGGAATCAATGTAAAATAAATTAATCTGTTCTCGGACACCTGTCCACCATGTCTTAGTGGGTAATGACCAACGCTCCCACTGCTAAGATGGCTGCTCCACAACATCTCCAGCTTAGAAATTTTTTCTATCCAGAAACAATGTATTGAATGAACTTAATGACACAGAACTCATCAAAAGATAATTTTTAGACCATGCAGGCTTTGTTTGTCTCCTATCAAGTGAGAGAAACCTTACAGAGTGACACAGAAAGGAGCAATCCACTCACTGCCAAAATGATATCTTGCTGCTGGGAAAAACTATTGGGAAAATGCAGTTGTGCAGTAGTGATGGCATTGTGGGTCATAGAGAGAGCCACAGGAGTGCTGAACCTTGTTTGTTTACATCGAGGTTCTTCAACAGGATCACATTTAACTTATTTCAAAGATTGAATTACTGCTTTACCTTCTGTGTCTCTTCTCCAAATATATAAAAATGAAGGAAACATTTATAGAAACTATGAATTAGTAATAAATGGCAGCTTTTGCTACGTCTTGTAGTATTTGAAATCAAGTAACTTTGTTCAAAAACTGAACTATGGTATGGGAAACGAAGCAACTGATTTAAAACTTTTGTTCAAAAACCGAGTTGTTCAAAAAAGGGAGACAATCAGTAACCGAGGTTCCACTGTATATGAAAAACAGGGAAAGACTCTGCTTTAAGATGTGTGATGCCATAATGTGAATATGAAACAATCTCCTAAGTACAAGAAAGCTACAGGAATTTTGTCAATCTTGATGGATGTATAATTCAATCAAAGGGAACAAAGTGATGAAGCAACTGGAAATTTGAAGAATTGAAAGGGTATGAATGTGCATGGAATCACAAACGAGATTTTATAGTTCAGAGAAATTCAATTGAATCAATGCACAAGTTGATAAGATTAAGCAAGACTTTGGTACAAAATGGCACAGAAGAAGGCAGTTGAAAACAGAATATAATGTAAATGATGAAGATTAAATCAAATTACTTTCATGAACACCCTTCTGTCACTAACCCAACAAGTGTGCATAAAGTAGAAACCCAGCAGTCAAATATTACTTTTTTTTTTTTTTTATGTAGGAAGGACACTGGCCAAGGGCAACAAAAATCTAATAAAAAAATGCCCACTGAAATGCCAGTCCCATAAAAGGGTCAAAGCAGTGGTCAAAAATTGATGAATAAGTGTCTTGAAACCTCCCTCTTGAAGGAATTCAAGTCATAGGAAGGTGGAAATACAGAAGCAGGCAGGGAGTTCCAGAGTTTACCAGAGAAAGCGATGAATGATTGAGAATACTGGTTAACTCTTGCGTTAGAGAGGTGGAAAGAATAGGGGTGAGAGAAAGAAGAAAGTCTTGTGCAGCGAGGCCATGGAAGGAGGGGAGACATGCAGTTAGCAAGATCAGAAGAGCAGTTAGCATGAAAATAGCGGTAGGAGACAGCTAGAGATGCAACACTGCGGCAATGAGAGAGAGGCTGAAGACAGTCAGTTAGAGGAGAGGAGTTGATGAGACGAAAAGCTTTTGATTCCACCCTTCCCTTCCTTTAAATGCTCACTTACCCTACCACACCTCTCATCCTCTGCTTCCCTCTGTCTTTCTCTCCCTTCTTTATTACTACTCACTTAACCTCTCTCTCCCCCTAGCTGTCCACTCACCCTGCTGCATCACCACACTGTGTACCATGCCCACCAGCTGTGTCTTCTCTGGTGGGAGAGTGATCTTCAGGTCTTCGATAGGTGGCAGGTCCTCCAGAGTGAGCTCCCCTGGGGTGAGCATCTTATTCTTCTTTCTTTGAGGTGGCTCTCTGGGTGTATTGAAGAGATGCATGTTAAGAAAGGGAAATACTCTGAAAAAGATGGATGGGAGGGAGAAAGAAGTGATGCTGTGTTGAGACAGGAAGAGAAGTTAAGAGAAAGGAGTTCAGAGAGATGAAAAAGAAGGCAAGAAGATAGAATGGAATTTCTAAATGACAAAAATTAGAGAAACAGACAGATGGCCTGACTGACTAATAAAAAGCCACCCTCCAAGAAGTTGCAAAGTATCAGAAATATACTGATTCCAGCAAAACACTAATATTTAATGATGGATAGTAATTATTTTAATTTTAAGGAAGTCATTTCAATGAGTAGGTTACCTAGCAATGATCCAAGGCTGAACAGCATTCAAATCCCTCTGTTTATAAACAAAAGGTTAAAAAATGCATGAACTCTGATAAACAGTGGAATCTTGGTTCATTTGAAAACCAAAACTATTTTCCCCACAGGAATCAATGCAAAATGGATTAATCTGTTCCTGAACAGAAACTATGAATTAGTAATAAATGGCAGCTTTTGCTACGTCTTGTAGCATGACAGATGTTCCCAATGCTAAGATGGCCACTCCACAACATCTCCAGCTCATAAATTATTTATCCAGAAAGGATGTAATGAATGAACTTGGTGACATGGAACTCATTAGATATTGTTTAGACTAGCACGTATTCTCTTTGTCATTGATCTAGTGAGGGAAGTCTTAAGGTGGGATTCCACCAAGGCAACATAGGCAACATGTAGCATGCGACTTGACTAGCTTTTAACAAACATGTTGAATGCAGCTTTCAACAAGGAGACATGTTGCCTGCGACAAGGCAACCTTGTAGCATGCTACATGCTATGTTGCCTGTTGAATGCCACAAAACCTTTTCCACCAATTCAATACAAACTAAGCCAGTTGGCAATGCAATGTCTCAGCAGATGGTCGCTGCTGCTGCATATCTAGTGTTCCGCAATGTTCGTAAAAAAAATAAAAGAAAGCACTGGTGGTGGAAAAGAGAACTATTAATGAGCAGTAGCACTGATCAAAATTAATTTTTTGAAAAGTTAATGTCTGATGACCAATCCTTGTTCAAGAACTTTTCAAGGATGAGTGTGAAGGATTTTGATTACCTTCTCAACAAAGTTTCTCCCAGAATCAGGAAGAGTGACACTAATTATAGGGAAGCCATACTACCTAAAATCAAACTTCTAGTAACATTGCATTTCTTAGCAACCAGAGACAGCTACAAATCTCTCATGTACCTCTTCAGAATTTCTGAGCCACCTATATCAAGGACTGTGTCGGAGGTTAGCCAAGCAATTATCGAAGCACTAAAAGATGTAGTTAAGGTAAGTTTACTTAAGTGTATATAGAGAACTACTACTACTACTACTACTACTAAAACAGCTTATGATGATGATAATAATAATAATAATAATAATAATAATAATAATAATAATAATAATAATAATAATAATAATAGTGATAATGATAATATTTATCATTATTATTATTATTATTATTATTATTATTATTATTATTATTGGGGCGTCCACATCCAGGAGGAACAAAAGCAGGTCGTAAACAAACCACTTGCTTCTCTTGATGGAAGAAGATCCAGATTTTTTGGGGGTTAGGCTTTTATGTTCACGTCGAAAAGCTGTATGCAAATTCTTGATCTTTTTCTTCAGCATCTCCAGGTCCCAATTAAATTTAGCAGCTAATCCCCGCAGTGTATCTAATTTAGCCTGATTATTCTTGTATTCTTGCAAGCATATATCCCAAAGAACTGCAAGTTTTCTATACTCTTCTATGAATTCTACATTTTTTTCTTGTGACCAATTCATCTTGTTGCCTTTCAACACAGAATCCTTCCCGCGACTGGTGAGAAGGTGTTCAACACTAGGCAACAGGCTAAATCTTGTTGCATGCATCAGGCAACACAGCAACATGTTGCCACCTGTCACATGCCACACAGTCACATGCTACATGTTGCCTTCTGTTGAACTGGTTGAAACACACTTAGCCCATGCGACAATGTAGCATGCCACATGTTGCCAAAATGTTGCCTCAGTAGAATTCCGCCTTTACAGACACAGAGAGGAGCAACCCAATTACTGCCAAAATGAAGGCAATCATAACACTTAGAGATCTTGCTGCTGGGAAAAGCTACTGGGAAAATGCAGTTATGCAGTAGTAATGGCATTGTAGGGACATCAAGAGAGTCACAGGTGGCTCAGGAGTCAGGATTACTCCTCAGCTAGCCAAAAAACTGTTTACTTGCATTGAGGATGTTCAACAGGATCACATTTACGTTATTTCAAAGATTAAATTACTCTTTTGCACATTGTCTCTCTCCTCCAAATACAGTCATACCTCTTAATCAGAACATCTTTCAATTCGAACAGGGTTGGCAAACAAATCTTGTCCTCCAATCTGAACACAGTCCTCCAATTTGAATATAAACACCTATTCAACCGACACCACTCAGTCACTAGTCCCTCTTGCATTCCTTCTCCCCCATTCCCTCCCCTCCTCTCTTCCCTGCCCTTTTACCCATCCCTCCCCCATTTCCTTCCTCCCTATTTCTATCCCACCCACCCTCCCTCCTTCCATCTCTCTCTATCTCCTTCATTCATTCTAAGTAATTTTCACTTCATCCTTTCTCACTCTTTCTCACTCTCGTATAATTCCATTTTCATTCTCTATCAGTCTCACTCTATTCAGCAATTCTCAATATTGTTCATACTCTCACAGAGAGAGAGAGAGAGAGAGAGAGAGAGAGAGAGAGAGAGAGAGAGAGAGAGAGAGAGAGAGAGAGAGAGAGAGAGAGAGAGAGAGAGAGAGAGAGAGAGAGAGAGAGAGAGAGAGAGAGAGAGAGAGAGAGAGAGAGAGAGAGAGAGAGAATTTTTGTGCAAAATAAAAATTGTGTTCTATATAACTGTTTTCAACTACTGAAAATGACAGGAACTTTTGATAACTCATGATTTTGAGGTTGGTGTTTATTTACAATGGTATTTTGCACAAAAGATTTAAGATCACTGTTTTTGTATCTGACATATAGGACAACTCACTTTTTTGTGTCTTTCTTAAGTTGATTCAAATGCCATCTTACACACCAAAATATACAGTACTTCATGTTTTATTTTATTGTATTTATTTTTTTTGTAATTTAGGTTATTTTCATTCAATTCTATGTTTAAGGCACAATATAAACCTATAAAAGTGAAAAAATATATAAAAATAGGGAGATTTTGGGACTTGAAATGGATGAATTCTTTTTATGTTAATCTGAATGGGGTAATTTACTTCCCAATTAGAACATTCCAAATTCAAACAGCCCAAAAGAACCAATGAAGTTTGAATAATGAGGTACCACTGTATATAAAAACAAAAGAAATATTTATAGAAACTATAAATTTGTAATACACAGCAAATTTTGTTTTTGCCTTTTAATATTTAAAAACAAACAACTTTGTTTGAGAACCAAATTGTGGTATGGCAATTGAACCAATTATGAGTTCAAAATTTTTCTTCAAAAACCAATTTGTTCGAAAAAGGGAAGCATTCAGTAACCAAGGTTCCACTGTATACTGGTATGCAGTAGCCATACAAAAAAAAATACAAAACAGCACAGTACCTTGGAGTTTGCGGTACTTTCTGAGGCTTCTTGAGGGATGAAGAAGAGGACGATGATGATAAAACTGATGATGACGATGAGGAGGAGGAGGAGGAGAAAGAAGAGCTGGAAGAGGAGGAGCTGTCAGAGTCCTCTTCCGAGTCTTCTGTGTCACTATCATAGCCAGCCATGTTACGATATCCTCCTACCACATCAATTTCAATCATCTGCTGCTTCGATGGGCTGAGGGTTGGGTTTGGCAAATGTGTGCCAACTTGGGGTGCCCTGGGTTGTAAACTAGCATCCTGGGAGGTATGTAACTTTCCTGAATCTTCTGCTGGAATGGTGCTATGTTGCTTTGAGTCTTGTGACATGGCATTTTTGATGAAAGGGCTGGGAGTCACATTCACAGAAGCAGCTGGGATTGTCTCTTCTTCACTATCAGAGCTGCCATATGCAAGCAGAAGATGCATAGAGCTGGCAGGAGAGTGGTTCACCTGGGAATAATATGGTAGATCAGGTAGTGCAGGGAGGGAGGAAGAAAGAGAAGAGGGCTGATACAAACAGACATGGAAGAAAAAGACAAGACAGGAACATATAGGGTGAAAGGAAATAAAATAAATGGACAGAAGCAAGTGAAAAAAGGATGAGAACTGACCATAAGCCTGTAAACTAAGAGATGGGAAAAGAACAAAGATAGATAAATCATATAAAAAATTTAACTCACCTTCTCAGTTGCCTTCCCCTCAGTAGTCTTGTTTATTTGGTTGGGAGTATGACTACTTTCTCGGAATGTGTCTTTGAATGATGATGAGGTGTCAACTGAGGTAGAATTTTTGAAAGCAGTGGTGGGCAAGTGGTCTGAGGTGGGAGTGCTCCCTAATGTGGGCAAATTAGAGATTCCTGGAGTATGACCATTACTAGTGGAATACTGAACTGTGTCAGTATGTTTAGGTGTATTTGTCTGGTCAGTGGTAGCTACAGAACTGGGATTAGATGGTATGTGGGTCATGTGGCCTTCTGTTGATATGCCATCACCTGATGGTGTATGACCAAGTATGGGCATGTGGTCAGCTGTGGGAAGTGACTCTGGGACTTGGCCATCCACATCCATTGAAGTGACACTGCTGGGACATGTAGGATGTGGATGGGAGGAGCAGTCAGGAGTGAGTGAAGTGCAGAGTTGTGGTGATGTAGCTGGCAAGTCTTGTAATGGTGGTGTTGAGGGTTCCATTAACAAACTCTTCCTCTGCTCAGAACTCATCTCCCTCTTGTTTCTGTGGAAAAGATGAAAATGAGGATATACTCTCTCTCTCTCTCTCTCTCTCTCTCTCTCTCTCTCTCTCTCTCTCTCTCTCTCTCTCTCTCTCTCTCTCAGATAGATAGATAGATAATATATTGACCACAGTTTGTCATACAGAATCATACAATCAAGCAATATATAAACAACTCAACCAAAATTAAAAGTGAAACAAAATACAAATGCACAAAATAAAACTGCAATCCAAAAAATGTAAAGCTTTGAGCCACAAAAAAAAAAAAAATCATTGCCAAAATTAAAACAAAGCAATAAAATCAGTAAAATTAATAAAAAATTGTGAAACAAGTTCAAACTAAAAACCTGGGATAAAACACATGTGAAACTCTTATAACATGAACCAAAGACTTTTCAATAAATTAAAGACAATTATTAAAATATCAGAACACAGCTATAAAAGAAACAATAAAACTATCACATTAAATGAAATTATGACTCAACAATTCAATAGTTACACTCTTTAAAATACAAAAGGTAGAATACCACCATAATAATTACCAACACCATTGGAACCAAAAACAAAACATGCTGTAATATACACCAGTGAGTATTACACAAATTTAAAAGAAACACAATATTACAAACACATCCCTCTGCCATCACCTTCATACAAGGAGTTTATCACTCACATTAATAAGCTATCAAACAAATAAAAATAAAACAATGAAACTTAAATTAATTAATTAGTTATTGCATTCCTATTAATTATGTATTTACTTGTAAGTATTAAGCACATCATTAATTATCTTCCACATAGTTTCTGGTGAAAACTGGTTTGAAAACACTTCCTGCATAGTATCAAAATGGTAAAAGTCTCTTGAGTCTTTGTGTCAGTGGACAAACCTCAATAACATATTACTCTGTACTGAGCCATACTGACACAGGCGTTCATCCAGCAGCAGGTGACCCTGTCCCCACCTGTTCCATCTGCCAGCCTCGCACTCCAGCGAGTGACCACTGACACAGAACTGTGTGAATAATCACCTGTGTGTTTCATTGATGGTATGTCTTTCTGTATACACATAGTGGACTGACATTTCTGGGTTAATACTTTTAAAATTCACTCTCCTACGTCTTAATTCATCCACAGTACCCAACATTACTTCTATCAATGGCTTTACATCTTCTCTTATAAACTCTCTCACTATTCTAGCCGTACACGTTTCTGATTGCTGCACCAAGTTAATTACAAAAGCAAGTGGATCATATCTGTGCCCAGACTGCTCTTGCCACAAAAATTTATGTTGTCTGTTTTTCACAAGAGCCTGAAAAGATGAGTAGCCACTCTCAATATAACACACATCATTACACATATATTTTCTTACTCCTAAAAGCTTTTTGAAACACCAGTTGTAAAATTTCTTTTGGCCATAAATCTGCCCCAACCCATGATTCACATCCGTATATTAAAGACAATAAAAGAGCTGCATCAAATACTCGTTTCTTTACAAAGAGTGGCACATCATTGTTCTTATTCACAAAAGAGACAAACTTGAGTACATGAGGTATCTTGGCACTGGCATGGGCCTTGACAGCTGAAGACATTGAGCCATCGCGCGCGCGCGCACGCGCGCACACACACACACACACACACACACACACACACACACACACACACACACACACACACACACACACACACACACACACACACACACACACAACACACACACACACACCATTTACAATGAGTTAATGTTACATAATGAATCTGCACAGACAAAGCCACCACAGCTGACAAACCAGTAATGCAATGTAATGACAATGTAAGATCCCCCTCAACCATCCACTATCTCCTCAGTTTTCTTAAACAAAAGGAAGAGTGGCAAAATCTTTGTACATTTCCAAACCTTTTGATCTATTCAATCACATCAACATAACCACCACATCATTAAATCTAGAGATCACAGAAACAGCCAGTTTCTTGGTTAACAGCTGTTAATAAATATATCATACTCAACAACTGTGCCACACCTGGCTTGCAAAACCTCACATATGGTGTCCCTCAGGACCCACACAAGGAGTCATCCTACTTCTTCCTGTTAGTCCATGATGCCCCACAAGAAATACACCAATAATGGAAAATACAGACACTAAAATTTTAAAAATAAATGAATAAAAAAATTTTTAAATTATATTTAAAAAATAGAAGTCAGTCACAGGGATAACAATAGTGAGTAATGGAAAGCAGGTTTTTACAGTACTTATCACCTCACACCAGGGCATACCACTTGCTTGAACAAAGCCTCAAACTAAGACACAACCAGAGCACACTCAGTACATAAGTACAACAATGAGCAATTTATCTGCAAGCTCAAATAAATTTTAGCTTCTGGAGGAGAGCACCAAGTTGGGATTGAACCCAAGATCCAAATATGAAACAGCACATTTTCAATCAAGCAGTAAGGTGCAGCCCAAACTCAACCACTCTGTTTCTATCATTACACCTATATATTTTTAGTCTTGAAATTTTTAAACATTAACACCTGCTGAAACAATAATTACTCCCAGTGAGGTCTAAAGCACTGTTCAGGGGGTGCTGTGAACTTATCATTAAACCCAGCTGTGACCTCACTGAACGTTTCCCTTTGTGTCTCACAACACAAGGGGGCAGTCACAGCCTGCCCTCTACAGACAACTCTCTTCATCCACACAAAACTACAAGCACCTAATAACACACACACCCTTCACTCAAAATTTTTAAAATCATCATGGTGACTCCTACACCAGCCTCGAAGTCTCCATCTGGGAAGGGGACCATAAATGTCCTCAGGTCGGACTGCCTTTCTGTCGACGACCCTAATGTCTTGACACTCCCCCCCTCAACTTTTTCTTCATTAACTTCTGCAACATTCGCAGTCTAAGATCTAATTTTCAATCTGTAGAACACCACCTCTCTTCTTCTAAACCTCATTTTCTTTTCCTCACCGAAACTCAGGTGTCTGAGACAACTGACAGTTGCCCCTTTTCTGTTCCCTCCTACTTTCTCTATCCTCATTTTCGATCCAAAGCTGGATGCTGCGTTTATGTGTGCAATGACTTAACCTCCTCTCGTGCCCACGCTTTTGAATCTTCTGAGTTTTCCACCATCTGCCTACGACTACAGTCACTCTCAAACTAAATTTATCTGTGCTGTATACCTCTCACCTAACTCCTCTGACTATAAGAAATTCTTTGACTACTTAACTTCCAAAGTGGAGCACATTCTGACTCTCTTCCCTTTTGCAGAAATCTCCATTCTTGGAGACTTCAATGTTCACCACCAGCTTTGGCTTTCCTCTCCCTTCACTGACCATCCTGGTGAACTAGCCTTCAACTTTGCTATCCTCCACAACCCCGAGCAATTGGTGCAACACCCTACTCATAATCCTGACCGTCTTGGATATATGCCCAACATTCTTGACCTTTTCCTGACCTCTAATCCTTCTGCTTATACTGTCACCCTTTCTTCTCCTTTGGGCTCCTCTGATCACAATCTCATATCTGCATCTTGTCCTATCGCTCCAATCCCTCCTCAGGATCTCCCTAAGCGAAGGTGCCTCTGGGGTTTTGCTTCTGCTAGTTGGGGGACCTGAGGAGGTATTTCGCTGATTTTCCTTGGAATGACTACTGATTCCATGACAGAGACCCGTCTTTGTGTGCTGAGCACAAAACAGAGGTGATAGTGTCTGGCATGGAGGCGTACATTCCTCACTCTTTTTCTTGTCCTAAACCTTCTAAACCTTGGTTTAACACAGCTTGTTCTCATGCTATACATGATAGAGAGGTGGCCTACAAAAGGTACTTAAGCCTTCCATCACCAGTATCTCATGCACTTTATATTTCTGCCCGGAACCATGCCAAGTCTGTTCTCCAACTAGCCAAAAACTCCTTCATTAACAGAAAGTGTCAAAACTTTTCAAGACCTAACTCCCCTCGTGACTTCTGGCATCTAGCCAAAAATATCTCCAATAATTTCTTCCCTCCTTTATTTCAACCAGATGGCACCACTGCTATCACATCTATTTCTAAAGCTGAACCCTTCGCGCAAACCTTTGCTAAAAATTCTATCTTGGACGATTCTGGGCTTGTTCCTCCCTCTCCTCCACCCTCTGACTACTCCATGCCACCTATTAAAATTCTTCGCAATGATGTTTTCCATGCCCTTGCTGGCCTAAACCCTCAGAAGGCTTATGGACCTGATGGGGTCCCTCCTATTGTTCTCCGAAACTGTGCCTCAGTGCTTGCACCTTGCTTAGTCAAACTCTTTCAGCTCTGTCTGTCAACATCTACCTTTCCTTCTTGCTGGAAGTTTGCCTACATTCAACCTGTTCCTAAAAAGGGTGACCGTTCTAATCCCTCAAACTACCGTCCTATTGCTTTAATTTCCTGCCTATCTAAAGTTTTTGAATCCATCCTTAACAGGAAGATTCTTAAACATCTATCACTTCACAACCTTCTATCTAATCGCCAGTACGGGTTCTGTCAAGGATGCTCTACTGGTGATCTTCTGGCTTTCCTTACTGAGTCTTGGTCATCCTCTTTTAGAGATTTTGGTGAAATTTTGCTGTTGCCTTGGACATATCAAAAGCTTTTGATAGAGTCTAGCACAAAGCCTTGATTTCCAAACTACCCTCCTACGGCTTTTATCCTTCTCTCTGTAACTTCATCTCAAGTTTCCTTTCTGACCGTTCTATTGCTGCTGTGGTAGACAGTCACTGTTCTTCTCCTAAATCTATTAACAGTGGTGTTCCTCAGGGTTCTGTCCTGTCACCCACTCTCTTCTTATTATTCATTAATGATCTTCTAAACTAAACTTCCTGTCCTATCCACTCCTACGCTGATGATACCTCCATGCACTTTTCCACATCTTTTCATAGGCGTCCAACCCTTCAGGAGGTAAACATTTCACACAGGGAAGCCACAGAATGCTTGACTCCTGATCTTTCTAAAATTTCTGATTGGGGCAGAGCAAACTTGGTATTGTTCAATGCCTCAAAAACTCAATTCCTCCATCTATCAACTCGACACAACCTTCCAGACAACTATCCCCTCTTCTTCAATGACACTCAACTGTCCCCCTCTTCTACACTGAACATCCTCAGTCTGTCCTTTACTTATAATCTGAACTGGAAACTTCACATCTCATCTCTAGCTAAAACAGCTTCTATGAAGTTAGGCGTTCTGAGACGTCTCCCCCAGTTTTTCTCACCCCCCCAGCTACTAACTCTACAAGGGCCTTATCCATCCATGTATGGAGTATGCTTCACATGTCTGGGAGGGTTGCACTCATACTGCTCTTCTAGACAGGGTGGAATCAAAAGCTTTTCATCTCATCAACTCCTTTCCTCTAACTGACTGTCTTCAGCCTCTCTCTCATTGCCGCAGTGTTGCATCTCTAGCTGTCTTCTACCGCTATTTTCATGCTAACTGCTCTTCTGATCTTGCTAACTGCATGCCTCCCCTCCTCCCACAGCCTCGCTGCACAAGACTTTCTTCTTTCTCTCACCCCTATTCTGTCCACCTCTCTAACGCAAGTTAACCAGTATTCTCACTCATTCATCCCTTTCTCTGGTAAACTCTGGAACTCCCTGCCTGCTTCTGTATTTCCACCTTACTATGACTTGAATTCCTTCAAGAGGGAGGTTTCAAGACACTTATTCATCAATTTTTGACTACTGCTTTGAACCTTTTATGGGAGTGGCATTTAAGTGGGCTTTTTTTTTACTGGATTTTTGTTGCCCTTGGCCAGTGTCCTTCCTACATATAAAAAAATAAAAAATAAAAAAAGAGTAAAAGTGAATTGTAAAACCCCTATTTCCTGAGAGAACACAGCATTTTTAAGCTGTTTTCATATGATACTCAATTTTATTTTGCCATAAATGACTTGGGAGACAATGCGACCAAGTTACCCAGAATTATGATGAAGTGTTGGATGGACTATATACAATTAAAATGAATGAGAGTAAAACTAATTGTATTGTACTAATAGGGAAGAAAGGTGTGTTGAGGGTATCACAAGAAGCCAAATTCTTAATATGAATGGTGAAATGATGTCTGCAAAAGTAATGAGCTTATAGATAACTACTGATAAATTATTAAATTTCTATGATAAGACCAATGACGTTGTCAGGGTAGCAAGATATCATTTGAGTAACTGAGCATTTATAAAGAAATATGTGAAAATATTGATTCATTATCAAATGGACTTGTTCAATAAACATTTTTGGTCCTATTTTTTTCAGCAGAAAGTCTCATTACAGCATGGAACTGGGGACTTGAAAATACACATTACCCTTATTTTCCATTATGTTCAACCAAATTGACTAAGATTGTGTGTTTTAATAATAGTTAAAATTATGTTTTGCAAAAAATTACAAGGGTTTTGCATCAATGAATACATAGTAATAATGACTATAGGTAAAAATATATAATTGCAGACTTATATGTAAATAATCCCTTTATACATTATTAGAGTAGGGGGCTCACCAAAAGTAGGTCAAAAGGAAAATTTAAGGAATAAAACAGTAATGATAAGTTTTATATCTCTTGCAGGTGAGAGGTCTTTGTTTTTTTTCAATTTCTGCACTCTCTCTCTCTCTCTCTCTCTCTCTCTCTCTCTCTCTCTACAGGCACTGCTGACATATAAAGATCTAACTAAAGAAGGAATAAAAATTCTCCTACAATATGCAAGTTAGAATCAAGGAATCATATTCTCAAATTTTAATGAGGAGTCACAAATCACCTATGAGATCAGAGTTAAGATCAAACAATCAAATTTTCAAATATTTCAACATCCTATCTTGTTTTCAGGACTCTAGTCATAATTTAACAAGGATCTTGATCTTGATGGTACAGGTAACAGCAACTCCTGTAAAGAAAAAGAAAAAGGGGCAAACAGAAAACAGACATCATCTTTCGCACCACCAATCCCTACATCTAGCACACCACATTTTCTGCAGGAACTCCTTCAGTGCCTCAATCATCCTTTCATTCATCTCTCCACACCGTCCCAGCAGCAACACCATCCATTCCCTTCCTGTCATCTCCACTCTGCCATTTGCCAATTCACTGAGCACCACTTGCATCATCTCATTCCGGTCCCTGGTATACTTAGCAAACTCCAGCATCACATGCTCCACCGTCTCATCCTCTCCTATGCCACACATCCAGCACACTTTGCCAGATGAGCCCCTGAGCCCTCAGACTATCTGTAACTCCTTGCATTCACATCCATACACTGTGCCCTCACTTGGAAGAAATCACCACCCAGGCTTCCCTCATACTACTTTTCATACACTAGGGCCTCTTTCTCTCTATACCACTCCAAAGTACTCTTTTGTTCCATCTTATTCTTC
>NC_087161.1:7940000-8017500 GCF_035594125.1 Scylla paramamosain
GTAGAACACCAGTCTTATTATACAGACGTCTTATAGCCTCACAAACTAAACATTAGAATTTCAGATAGAATATGTTCTAATATTTTACTTTTTTCACACCAAGACTCTCTTATATATACAGGGAGTCCTGTGGAGAAGTAATCAAACTATAAGGAGTCTGGAGAGTTGATTTAACTAGAGTTGGCAATCAAGAGATTGTTAGATTGGTTTACGTCACAATACACAAGACATTTTGTGTATTTAGGGACACTTAACGCATCTAAGTTTTATTCTGTTTTTATCCGACTTGAAGTTTTCACCAGGTTGGCTACTCTGGTTCAGTGCTAAAAAAAAATACTATTGGTAGTATAATTCCTGAGACCTAATTTCATTTAAAAGGGACTGGATAGTGTTCCATGTGCAGCATTTTAAATAGCTAAATATAGTTGGGATGCAACAGAAGTGGCTTGTTACAGAAAGGGCACATGAACAGAAAGGGTCTGAGCAGTTTCACAGGTTTTTTTTTTTTTTTTTTTTTCCAATTTGTATCTACATGATATATGAAAGAAGAGCTCTCTATCCTTACCAATATATACCGAACGCCTATCTACACAAATGTACGCTATATCCTCACCATACTCTTTAATGCTGTCAGATGTCTGAATATTAATGCGTAGGGCATCACAGTTGGTGCACAACACGCATAAAACACATCAGTATCAATCAGTTTTGTTTTAACGCCACGGATGGTTACATACAGTGACGGGTGCCACTTTGGCTTGTTATCTACCTGTCATGAGCCTTCTTTGGTATGCGATCTACACTTATTTTGCGATCTACGAGTTATGACTCTTCATTTGTATGCAATCTACACTTTATATTGTGATCTACAACAAGAAAAGTTGTACTTGTCAAGAACAAGGAAAACACTTGTCCTAATTTCGAGAGAAAATGTCTGGTTAGAGAGTCTGAAGCATGAGTGTCTGTTCTGTTGTCGAAGTTCAAAGAAGAGACCGTGAGACACTTCACCCAATTATTCAGAGGGAAGTCGCTGAAGTCTCAATAATCCATTCCGACAACTGGCCAGCTTACTCTAATTTAAACCAACTCAAACTTCATCATTTTTCCGTAAATCATCAGCAATATTACGTCGATTCTAACATCGGAGCTCATACTCAAGAAACTGAAAGATCCTAGCTTGATGCGAACATTCGTATATTGAAAACAATGTGAGGCATCAATCAAAGAGCATTTCAATCTCACTGAGACTACTTCTGTTGGTGGATGATGAGAAAAGAAGCTCCTGACCTCTATTTAGCATTTTTAGCCGATGTACTGTTCACTGCTAGAATATGAATAAAAGATTTTTTTTATTTTAATTACATTTTCTCTATGCTTTATATCATTCCAAAATAAAAAGAAAAACTGCACGGTGTAGATACCTTTTCCTTGTAGATAACAAGGCAAAGTGCGGTGTAGATATTTTTTCCTTGTAGATAACAAGCCAAAGTAGCACCTAGTGACGTGATACGTCTTGCGCCGCATCACAAATTCTTACCTAACCTTACGTAATAATAACGTACTATCCTTTGACATGTGCAGCCTACAGTTATCGATAAATCCTTAGACACCGCGCCAAACTTATAGCGAAATTAGAGGCTTTTGTGGTTAAATATATTGCAATTTCTACATATGTAACTATCTCGGCAATAACACCGTGAGATATAAGAAACTTCAGAGCAGCATCATTCTATCATTCCTTCTGTCAGAGTACCAACACTCCGTACTAGAAAAAAAAAAAAAAAAAAAATATGTATATATATATATATATATATATATATATATATATATATATATATATATATATATATATATATATATATATATATATATATATATATATATATATATATATATATATATATATATATATATACTCCCTGGCCAAATTATTAGACGCACCCTTGCTTTCATGCATGAAGGCTACTTCTGAGGTGTATGGAGAAGTAATGGCACATGATTTGTGATATTATTGAACAGATATATGTTCTTTGCTATTAGTGATCTCCCTTTGACAATATAGTACTCCATGTTTAATGAGGATGTTATTAGTCTTGTCAGTTCTGTTCCTGACTCTGTTTAGAGTGTCAGTTCTGTTCCTGACTGTTTAGAGTACATGCATTGTTGAGGTGCGTGCGGTAGACGTCCTTTATTGACCGCTTTTCAAGTGTATTGTTTATAACATTTATACACTAGCATAACATAATGCTTTTCTTGTTATTTTTGTAGCTCTTTGTCCTTTCTTTCCAGAAAATATGGGTAGAAAATGTGATTTTAACTCCTGAAATCAAAGCTATACTCAGAACAAAAACTTCAAATCGAGAAGTTTCTCATCGAGTTCTTGTTTCTGAAGCATTGGTAAGGCGAATCAAGAAGAAAATATAATTAGGTGAAGAATTAGTACCTAAGAGTGAGAAAAGATATGGCCGGAAACCTATTTTTTTTTTCACCGAGGGGAGAATGATGCTTGAAGAAAACTTGTCGTGAGAATCGATTTTCTGCAACTAAAGAAATAAAAACCAAGCTTGAAAGCAATAGCATTCAAACTTCAGAAAGGACTGTGAGGAGCAAGCTCATCGATATGCATTTCA
Organism: Scylla paramamosain; assembly: GCF_035594125.1. NCBI lineage: Eukaryota > Metazoa > Arthropoda > Malacostraca > Decapoda > Portunidae > Scylla > Scylla paramamosain. Next base: position 7,942,631 of record NC_087161.1, read on the forward strand.
AGGCCTGCAGACCCGCCCGAAAGCCAAAAATGATTGAGGCAATGAAAAAGAAACGACTTCAGTGGGCAAAAGCTTAGCATCGTGATCTCGACTTTTGGAAATCAGTATTTGTTCCAACAATATAAGTTTGCACTTTCTCCTTATCATGCACTCTTTAACATACCTAAGAGGTATTCACATTAATATACTACCTTCTGTTGCTTTCTGTTTTAGGTTTGCTTCAGTGACAAGAGCACCTTCAAAATCACGATGCACAAGTCTCAGTATGTGTGACAGCACCCTGGTAAAAAATCCAATCCGGACTGTGTTGTTTCAACAGTAAAACATCCAACTAAAGTAATTATTTAGTCTGTCATCAGTGGAAAAGGAACAGGGCGTCTGTACGTAGTTAGGGACACCATGAAGCAAGACCAATACAAAGACATCCAGCTCCAAAATAGGGTACTTCCTCAAATTAGAGATTGGTTTCCTAATGGAGAACCTTACATATTCATGCAACATGGAGCTCCTTGCCATACAGCACGATCAGTAAAAGCATTTTTGCAGGACAAGGACATTCCCCTGCTGACCTGGCTGGGGAATTCGCCAGACATGAATCCGAATGAAAATGTTTGGGAGCTGGTGAAGAGAGAGGTGGCAAGACATGATAACAACAAAAGCTCAACTGATTGCAGAGATTATTTATTCATCTTTGGAATCATCACTTGTTACTGTATGTAAAGCGTATGTACCTCACATCATTATTCCTCGGCATTCATAAGTGAAATGTTCAATAGTTTTCTATTTGCATGAAAACGTGTAATGTGTGTAAGTATTAGTATTCAATTCTATATTAAGCACCAAAGCTGATGCTCACTTGTTAGTAAAGTGTGGTTAACCCACTGGTCACCTGTGACCTGCGGGCATCACGCACGTCCAAGTCGCGCTCGAAGACGGGCAGAATGGTGACCGAGGTAAATACTTTAATTTTGTAGTAAAAACTGATTGTCATAGTGCCAAGTTGATTGCATGTATTGTTAATGAATATTGTAATATGTTGAAAGTGTTTAATATCAGTGTATAATGTTATTGTAAGAAATTGAGACCGAGAACTTGTTCGCAGTTCTTACAGTCATGCCTGCCTCATCAATAAATGTCAGAGAGAGAACTGCCTTTTCTCGACCCTACGATGGTGGGGTGTGATCAGTAAAACAGATCACCTGAGAGCCAATTGATGCCCTGCCGGTGCGGCTACAGTAACAACTTGACCTACAAGCAAGAAATCAGCTCCACGTGAGACCGTAGCAAGAGTGAGTCAAAGGACGAGGGGACGCTGACGTAAGCTTATAGGTTGACCTCTGAGGCCCCAGGGTCAGCTCTACCCTTCACGACAACCACTCTCTTCTACCCACAGTGTCTTGCCACCATTTTGTAGAACCCATGGTGACAGGCAAGAAAGTATAATAGTATGTATGTGCACTGAATTGAGTAGCCTAAGTGAACGAAAATTACCCACAATTAGTTAGTATTAGAGTGGTAATTTTAATTGCTCTTTCAGTGTCTCAGTATTGACACAGTAAAGTTGTTAGATATGTCTGATACTGAGGAAATTAATGCCGTAGATGGCCTTAGGTAAGGTGAGGATGAGCAAGTGGAGAAGAGTCAAGCTTATAATGAAGAAGTTAGTGTCAGGGGACAGGTGCTGACCGACAAAGGAAGGGAATATCAAGTCATTGTAACCAAGGGAAGATCGTAAATGGAGCAGTGTTCCAAGCAAAATTAAGAAAGGACTAAACATTGTAATTAGCCCCTTTGAATTAGAGCCCATGTCAAACGAAGTAATAGAGGCATTTCACCAGTATTATGTGGAATACACAAAACTGGTGGAACTAGAGCCAGAAAGGTCAGAGGAGCTAAATGAAGGGCTGGAACACAACCAACGAGTTCACCATGAAATATTAGAAAGTATAGAATGTAAAAGAAAAGAGTTAAAGAGTGACAAAGGATCAATATGTTCTAGCAAATGGTCTAGACATTCTAGAGTCTCATCTATTTCATCACGTTCATCAGCACAAAGAAAGCAAGAAGCAGCAGCAAAGGTAGCCAGACTTAGAAAGGAAATGGAATATCATGATAGTTTAGAAGAGGCAGAAGTTAGGTTAGCTAAAACAAAGGCAGAGGCAGAAGTTATGTTAGCTAAGATGAAAGCAGAGGCAGAAGTTAGGGTAGCTAGAGACCAGGCAATGTTCGCAAAGAAAAACAAAGAGAGAGATTTAGCAGTCACTAGTGCAGAACTTAATGCTCTTAGCTTAGTTGAAGAAGAAGTAAAAATGCTTCCAGGTAATGATGAAAGTGTAGAGAAGCAAAGTTATCTTCAACAATACATAGAGTCACACAATGAAATGAAAGTACAAGCAATTGCAAATCAACAAAATGACAATGCCATGCCTCACAAATATGTTACATTCCATGACCCACAGGAACCTTCTTCTTGCAATAGAGATAATGAATTGATGACAAAATTTGTCCATATACTTCATTTAATGAAGTATATGGACAAATATTTAGTGGACCTCAAGCAATAAATCTCAACCCTACAGCTCAAAGTCTTGTACCAAGTTCTTATAGACACACTCATAATGTCAACATGCCTAATAATGTGAGACAGAATCATCAATCCTTTTCCCATCCTGGGGGAACCTTTGCAATTAACATACCTGATCCCAAGTGGAGCCTCCAATAGAACCTAACACTTTTGATGGAGAACCCATGGAATTTCCAAGTTGGTTGAAAAACTTTGAAACTTTTGTAGAATCTAGAACTTCTATTAGTAGAGAGAGACTTGCCTACTTAGACAGGTATACAACTGGTGAGGCAAAGGATGCCATTAAAATGTTAATGCACTTTAACTATGATGCTGACTATGTGCAAGCAAAGAAAATTCTTAGGGATAGATTTGGAAACAAAAGCATCATAGCTGATGCTTACACAAAAAAGTTAATGAATTGGATACCAATCTCTCCACATGATGGTCCAGCATTAACAGCATTCTCAGATTTTTTGAAGTGCTGTTTAGCTGCAATGAAACACATTTCTTATTTGTCATTTCTGAATGACCCGAGAGAGCAGAGAAAGGTGCTAGCAAAACTCCCTGAACATATTGTTGATGACTGGAGAAAGCAAGTAATGATATACCTTGATATTAACAGTAATAACAACACTCCTAGTAGTTTGAAGAGCACCACCCTTTGAAATGTTATGTGAATTTGTCCAGAAAGAAGCAAAAGGAGCAAGCAATCCTTTTGTTTCCTGGGATTTTTTCAGTAAATAGGGAAGTAAATGATTGGATCAAAACTCAAGCAAAGGCAACCAATTGGAAACCAAGGGAATCAAACATCATGACAAAGAATAGAGGGAGTAGAACTTTCATGGCTAAAGCAATTGAATTGACAATGTGGTCATTCCAAAGTAAAGTAAATGTACAAGCCAACAAACAGCATCCCAAGGAGCAGGAAAGGAAAGGACAATTCTGTCACTACTGCACAAAGGATCATGATTTAGATAATTGCAAGGAATTTGCCAAACTTGATGGTAATACTAGATACAAAGTTGCTAAAGAAAAAAGGTTATGTACAGGGTGTTTAGAAATGGGTCACAAGGGAAAGGACTGTAGAAGAAGGAAAGTTTGTAAAGTATGTCAGAGATACCATCCCACAGCTCTTCACAATGATGACATGACAAGAACTGAGAGCCAAAGGATGCCAGCACAAGCAACTCACCCAAAAGGTGATAAACCCACAGTAGTAGCAAATAAGGTCAAAGTGACAGAATCAGTGACACATGACATGCACACCATGATAGTTCCTGTATGGTTACATCATGTTAGTAATGAAGAGAATAAAGTTTTAGTGTATGCCCCGCTGGATGAGCAGTCTGATGCTTCATTCATCAAGGAAAGCACTCTGAATAAATTGGGAGTTAGCGGACCATCAGTGTCACTTAATATCCACACAATAAGTGGAAAACAAACCACTGATTCTACCAAAATTCATGGACTTAAAGTGAGAGGTTATGATGAAGTGGAAATATCACTCCCTTCAGCACATTCAACAGAAAACATTTCAGCTGGACGGAGTCAGATTCCAAGGCCCGAGACTGCTTGTGACTGGCCCCATTTAAAGGTAATCTCTGACAAACTAATGAAATATGACCCAAATGTTGACACAGGACTCCTCATTGGTCTTGACTGTGCAGAAGCCATTATGGCAAAAGAGCAAATAGCAGGTGACAGCAAGAAGCATCCCTATGCTCGTAGGACAGAGCTAGGTTGGGGGATCATTGGTAGAATCTCTCTTCATACAAGTCCATTGGAGGATACAGTGGTAGTCTACAGAACAGTGACACAAGAAGTAGAAAACAGTGAAGAAAAGAGGGTTCATTTCTTAGTGGTTCCTACTAAAACCAAAGAGGTGATTAATCCTTCTCAAGTGAGAGATATGTTTGAACTTGACTTTATTGATAGAAAGTCAGCTGACACTCCATTATCATATGAAGATAAAAGGTTTATGAGTAAGATGAAAGAAGGAGTACATCAGCTGAAGGATGGACATTATGAGTTGCCCCTTCCTCTTAAAGATGATAATGTCAAGCTTCCAAACAACAAACTATTAGCAGAGCAGAGACTCAATAAGTTAAGAGCTAAACTTAAGAAGGATAATCAACACAAAGGTGATTACAAAGTGTTAATGGATGATATGATTACCAAAGGTTATGCAGAGGTTGTACCGACAAAGGATTTAGTTAGGAATGATGGTAAGGTCTGGTACATTCCACATCATAGAGTCTATCATCTGAGAAAGCCAAAGAAGTTGAGAGTTGTATTTGACTGTAGTGCAAACTACAGGAACCAATCATTAAACAGTCACCTGTTACAAGGCCCAGACCTTACCAACAAACTTGTCAGAGTGTTGTGTAGGTTTAGGCAAGAAAGCATTGTACTTGTATGTGATATAGAAGCAATGTACCATCAACTGAAGGTCAACCCAGAACACAGAGACATGTTTAGATTCCTTTGGTGGGAAAATGGTGACTTTAATAATGAGATAGCTGAATACAGGATGACAGCTCACCTGTTTGGAGCTCCAAGTGTAGCTAACTTTGCACTTAGGAAAGCTGTAGATGACTACGGGTGTGGATCTAATTCAGCCAAGTTTGTAAGAAACAACTTTTATGTTGATGATGGTTTGAAGTCAGTAGCTACAATGGATGAAGCCGCAGAGCAAAGAATTATGTTACAAGGGAGGTTTTAACCTTCATAAGTTCTTGTCAAACAACAAAGATGTATTAGCTGCAATTTCTCCTCACGAGAGAGCAGATGGAATTAAAAGTTTGGATTTTAGTAAGAGTGAAGACACACTGTCTATAGAAAGAACTTTGGGAGTTGAGTGGTGCATAGAATCTGACACATTTCAATTCAGAATAAAGCTGAAATACAAGCCACTCACCAGGAGAGGCATTCTGTCAACAGTGAGCTCTATATATGATCCATTAGGTCTATTGTCACCTCTCATACTGACTGGAAAGCAAATTTTACAAGAATTGTGTATGAATGCAGTTGAATGGGATGATGAGGTGCCAGATTATGTCAAACCTAAAATGGAAGGATGAACTGCACAAACTAGACCAGCTAAAAGTACCTAGATGTTACAAACCTGATGACTGGGGAAGTAGAGAAGGTTGAACTCCATCACTTTTCAGATGCCTGCCAAGAGGGATATGGCCAATGCTCATACATTAGATAAATTAGCAAGACTGGCTGAATTCATTGTGCATTAGTAATGACAAAGTCACGTGTCACACCTCTAAAAACCATGACAATTCCCAGATTAGAACTAGCAGCAGCAGTGGTGTCAGTTAGAATCCATAAACTCTTAAAGGGAGAACTTGAGCATAATAATGTGGAAGAAGTATTTTGGACAGACAGCAAAGTAGTCCTTGCTTACATTGCAAATGAAGCAAAGAGATTCCATGTAAATGTTGCAAATAGAGTAGAAACAATTAGAGATCACACTTCACCAGATCAGTGGAAATTTGTAGAGACATGGTATAACCCAGCAGATCATGCATCTAGAGGCATGACAGCAGATGAATTGTGTAATAGCAAGATCTGGTGGAACGGCCCAGAATTCCTTTGGCAACATAGTAAAATGGATAGCCATCCTCAGTACAAGGTCATAAATGAAAATGACCCAGAAATGAAGAAAGTTGTATACCATGCTGTAGGTACACAACAGCCCACAGATGTACTAGAAAGACTTGAGTATTTTTCTGATTGGTTTAAAGCAAAGAGGGCAGTTGCTGTATGCCTCAAGCTTCTGAACAGTTTCAAAGGAAAAGGTGATGGCACCACTAAAGTAAAAGGAGACACATATGAGCTGGCGAATGTAGCAGAAGTGTCAGAAGCTGAAAATGAAATTATAAAACAACTGCTAGCAAAGGCATTCCAAAGAGAGATAAATGTATTGAAATCATCTACTAACCATAATTCTTTAATTAAAGGGGACAATGACAAAGGAACAAAAGTGATAGACAAGACCAATTCCCTCTATAAGTTAGATCCCTTCACTGATAAAAATGGTATCATGAGAGTAGGAGGAAGATTGAGGCTTTCAAATCTGACAGATGAATCCAAACATCCAGTCATCCTTCCCAAAACATCACACATAACCCAGCTGATAATATGCCACCACCACATAAGAACAAATCATCAAGGCAGGGGCATAACTTTAAATGAAATCAGGTCATGTGGGTACTGGATAGTAGAAGGATCATCCCTAGTATCAAGGCATTTTTCAAAGTGTATTATCTGTCAAAAAGTTAGAAAAACAACACATGTCAGAAGATGGCAGACCTGCCTATCAACAGACTAGAACCATCACCTTTTACATACTCAGCAGTAGATTTCTTTGGCCCTTTCTATGTCAAAGAGGGGCGTAAAGAGCTTAAAAGACATGGAGTGCTCTTTACTGCATGGCAAGTAGAGCCGTGCACATAGAGACATCCAACAGCATGGATACAAGTTCCTTCCTAAGTGCATATCGTCGCTTTGTAGGATGAAGAGGGCCTGTAAGACAGTTGAGATGTGACCAAGGAACTAACTTTGTAGGAGCCAAATCAGAGTATGAGAAATGCTTGAAAGAAGTAAATAACAAGGAAGTCAGACAAGAACTCATGAAAGGTCAGTGTGACTGGATTGTTTTTAACATGAATGTACCCAATTCCAGTCACATGGGAGGTTTTTTGGAAGAGGCAGATATGCACAGTGAGAAATGTACTCTCTGTGTTACCTGATCAGCATGGTACTCAGTTAGATGACCAAGATCTGAGAACCTTCTTAGTTGAAGCTGAAAATATAGTTAATGGTCATCCCTTAACTGTGGACCATCTTAACTCCCTAGAAAGTCCTACACCGTTGACACCCAGTAATTTGTTAACTATGAAAACAAAGGTAGTACTGCCTCCTCCAAGCATTTTCATTAAGAAGGACCTGTACTGCTTAAAGAGATGGCACAGAGCACAATACCTGGCCAACCAGTTCTGGTCCAGGTGGTAAAAAGGAGTATGTGCAATTCCTACAACTTAGAAATAAGTGGACAGCACCAAAGAGGAATCTTAGTGTAAATGACATAGTTATCATCAAGGATCAGAATGTAGCAAGGAACCAGTGGAAACTGGGAAGAGTTTTTTTTTTTTTTTATGTAGGAAGGACACTGGCCAAGGGCAACAAAAATCCAATAAAAAAAAATGCCCACTGAAATGCTAGTCCCTTAAAAGGGTCAAAGCAGTGGTCAAAAATTGATGAATAAGTGTCTTGAAACCTCCCTCTTAAAGGAATTCAAGTCATAGGAAGGTGGAAATACAGAAACAGGCAGGGAGTTCCAGAGTTTACCAGAGAAAGCGATGAATGATTGAGAGTACTCAACTCTTGCGTTAGAGAGGTGGACAGAAAAGGGGTGAGAGAAAGAAGAAATTCTTGTGCAGCGAGGCCGCGGGAGGAGAGGAGGCATGCAGTTAGCAAGATCAGAAGAGCAGTTAGCATGAAAATAGCGGTAGAAGACAGCTAAAGATGCAACATTGCAGTGGTGAGAGAGAGGCTGAAGACAGTCAGTTAGAGGAGAGGAGTTGATGAAATGAGAAGTTTTTGATTCCACCCTGTCTAAAAGAGCAGTATAAGTGGAATCCTCCCAGACATGTGAAGCATACTCCATACATGGACAGATAAGGCCCTTGTACAGAGTTAGCACCTGGTGGGTGAGAAAAACTGGCGGAGACGTCTCAGAACACCTAACTTCATAGAAGCTGTTCTAGCTAGAGATGAGATGTGAAGTTTCAGTTCAGATTATAAGAAAAGGACAGACCAAGGATGTTCAGTGTAGAAGAGGGGGACAGTTGAGTGTCATTGAAGAAGAGGGGATAGTTGTCTGGAAGGTTGTGTTAAGTTGATAGATGGAGTAATTGAGTTTTTGAGGCATTGAACAATACCAAGTTTGCTCTGCCCCAATCAGAAATTTTAGAAAGATCAGAAGTCAAGCGTTCTGTGGCTTCCCTGCATGAAATATTTACCTCCTGAAGGGTTGGACGTCTATGAAAAGACGTGAAAAAGTGCTGGGTGGTATCATCAGCGTAGGAGTGGATAGGACAAGAAGTTTGGTTTAGAAGATCATTAATGAATAAGAAGAAGAGAGTGGGTAACAGGACAGAACCCTGAGGAACACCACTGTTAATAGATTTAGGAGAAGAACAGTGACCGTCTACCACAGCAGCAATAGAACGGTCAGAAAGGAAAATTGAGATGAAGTTATAGAGAGAAGGAGAGAAGCTGTAGGAGGGTAGTTTGGAAATCAAAGCTTTGTGCCAGACTCTATCAAAAGCTTTTGATATGTCCAAGGCAACAGCAAAAGTTTCACCAAAATCTCTAAAAGAGGATGACCAAGACTCAGTAAGGAAAGTCAGAAGATCACCAGTAGAGCGGCCTTGACGGAACCCATACTGCCGATCAGATAGAAGGTTGTGAAGTGATAGATGTTTAAGAATCTTCCTGTTGAGGATAGATTCAAAAACTTTAGATGGGCAGGAAATTAAAGCAATAGGATGGTAGTTTGAGGGATTAGAACAGTCACCCTTTTTAGGAACAGGTTGAATGTAGGCAAACTTCCAGCAAGAAGGAAAGGTAGATGTTGACAGACAGAGCTGAAAGAGTTTGACTAGGCAAGGTGCAAGCTCAGAGGCACAATTTCGGAGAACAATAGGAGGGTCCCCATCAGGTCCATAAGCCTTCCATGGGTTTAGGCCAGCGAGGGCATGGAAAACATCATTGCGAAGAATTTTAATACGTGGCATGAAGAAGTCAGAGGGTGGAGGAGAGGGAGGAACAAGCCCAGAATCATCCAAGGTAGAGTTTTTTTGCAAAGGTTTGAGCGAAGAGTTCAGCTTTAGAAATAGAGGTGATAGCAGTGGTGCCATCTGGTTGAAACAGAGGAGGGAAAGAAGAAGAAGCAAAGTTATAGGCGATATTTTTGGCTAGATGCCAGAAGTCATGAGGGGAGTTAGATCTTGAAAGGTTTTGACACTTTCTGTTAATGAAGGAGTTTTTGGCTAGTTGGAGAACAGACAGCATGGTTCCGGACAGAAATATAAATTGCATGAGATTCTGGTGATGGTAGGCTTAAGTACCTTTTGTGGGCCACGTCTCTATCATGTAAAGCACGAGAACAAGCTGTGTTAAAACCACGGTTTAGAAGATTTAGGACGAGAAAATGACTGAGGAATGTATGCCTCCATGCCAGACACTATCACCTCTGTTATGCACTCAGCACCTAAAGACGAGTCTCAGACACGGAAGCAGTAGTCATTCCAAGGAAAATCAGCAAAATACCTCCTCAGGTCCCTCCAACTAGCAGAGGCAAAACGCCACAGGCACCTTCGCTTAGGGGGATCCTGAGGAGGGATCGGAGCAATAGGACAAGATACAGATATGAGATTGTGATCGGAGGAGCCCAACGGAGAAGAAAGGGTGACAGCAAAAGCAGGATTAGAGGTCAGGAAAAGGTCAAGAATGTTGAACGTATCTCCAAGATGGTCAGGAATACAAGTAGGGTGTTGCACCAATTGCTCTAGGTCGTGGAGGATAGCAAAGTTGTAGGCTAGTTCACCAGGATGGTCAGTGAAGGGAGAGGAAGGCCAAAGCTGGTGGTGAACATTGAAGTCTCCAAGAATGGAAATTTCTGCAAAAGGGAAGAGAGTCAGAATGTTCTCCACTTTGGAAGTAGTCAAAGAATCTCTTATACTCAGAGGAGTTAGGTGAGAGGTATACAGCACAGATAAATTTAGTTTGAGAGTGACTCTGTAGTCGTAGCCAAATGGTGGAAAACTCGGAAGATTCAAGAGCGTGGGCACGAAAGCAGGTTAAGTAACAGAAATATCTCCTGATCATGATGGCCTAGTAAGAAAGGTTAAGGTCCTGGTGTCAGACTGTAATCTCGACAATCAGGGAAGACGCACAAAGGCAAACAGGACCATCATAGAGAAGCCAATACATAGTCTACTATTGCTGTTAGAAGGTAATGCATAATAATAGACTGGAGTATCCCCACCAAGGAGCCAGTGTAACAAAACATATTATGTGCTAATCCTAGTTTTAAGGTACATACTAATGTTAATTTAAGGTAAATTGTTACACAATTTAGGGGAGCCATGTTACTGTATGTAAAGTGTATGTACCTCACATCATTATTCCTCGGCATTCATAAGTGAAATGTTCAATAGTTTTCTATTTGCATGAAAACGTGTAATGTGTGTAAATATCAGTATTCAATGCTATATTAAGCACCAAAGCCTATGCTCACTTGTTAGTAGAGTGTGATTAACCCACTGGTCACCTGCGGACATCACTCATGGCCAAGTTGCGCTCAGACAAAGACGGGCAGGATGGTGACTGAGGTAAATACTTTAATTTTGTAATAAAAACTGATTGTCATAGTGCCAAGTTGATTGCATGTATTGTTAATGAATATTGTAATATGTTGAAAGTGTTTAATATCAGTGTATAATGTTATTTTGTAAGAAACAGAGACCGAGAACTTGTTCGCAGTTCTTACGGTCATGCCTACCTCATCAATAAAAATCAGAGAGAGAGCTGCCTTTCCTCAACCCTACAATGATGGGGTATGATCAGTAAAACAGATCATCTGAGAGCCAATTGATGCCCAGCCGGTGCGGCTACACCACTCAAAAACTGTATTAGTAGCATGCTTAAACGTATTAAGGACTTAATTGCTGCCAAAGGACGCTTTACTCACTACTGAAAATGAAAGTCATTGCAAAAAATTTTTCAATAAATAGCCTAATTTTAATCATACATATTTATTTATGCAAATTAACTTCGTTTTTTTTTATGAATTTATGTTGAAAGAACATTTCCAGCTGATAAAATAATAATAGATTGAAAATTTTGTTTCAAAATCCAGTAAATGTCATAACAAGGAAGGTGCGTCTAATAATTTGGCCAGGGACTGTATATTATCATAGACTACACATTGACACGACCGCCTAGTGTGTGTGCGTGTGTGTGCCCTTCTCTCTCTCTCTCTCTCTCTCTCTCCTGACAGATATCACTTTTACATCGCTAAACATGCATAGTCGGTGTGCGTGTGTGTGTGTGTGTAGAGATACACACACACACACACACACACCGCATAGTATAGTGGTTAGCATGCTCAGCTCACAACCAAGAAGGCCCGGGTTCAAATCCCATGCGCGGCGAGGCAAATGGGTGAGCCTCTTAATGTGTAGCCCCTGTTCACCAAGTAGGTACGGAATGTAACTCAAGGGGTTGTGACCTCACTGTCCCAGTGTGTGGTGTGCCATTGGTCTCAGTCCTACCCGAAGATCGGTCACTATGAGCTCTGAGCTCTTTCCGTAGGGGAACGGCTGGCTGGATGACCAGCAGACGACCGTAGCTGAATCACATACACACATACAGGCTATGCATGTCTAGCGACGTAAAAGTGATCATATATCTATCTGGAGAGAGAGAGAGAGAGAGAGAGAGAGAGAGAGAGAGAGAGAATTAGCAAGACATACAACCAGGCAAACAGACAGACAGACAGACCCATTGCCGCCTTTGCCCCAAAACACACACACACACTAAATATGTCAAGCGACCTACAGTCAACACGGTTCGAAATGAGAATTTCTACAATTTTCATTTCAAACCGCATTTTTTGGGATCCATATCATACCTCCCTAAAAAGAATCATGTGGGAGAAATTGATTAATTGGCAACTTTCATTCAGTCACCCGCACTTGCCCCGGGAAAGAAAGGTTGTTACTGCCCGATTGTTGTCCATGTGGGATACGTTGTTTGTGTGGCTGCTCTTATCATTACGTGTTTGCACCCATTATACATTGAGTGTTGGGGTGTGCCACGCCCTTAGAACGATGTCTGGAAAATATACAAAGCATGATAACATTGTGAGAGTTGTTGAACTCCATAAAGTGGGAAAGAAAAATAGAGAAATAGCTTAATTTACTTGTGTGAACAAGAAGACAGTGTTTCGACTGCCCCAGGGGGAGGGGGGTGATAATGCCCTTGAACATAAACTTGGTGGGGGCAAGGCCCTGAAGATTCCTCCAAAGACTTTTAATGCTTTTAAAGCGTCAACTGGACCTTAATCCATCAATTACTGCCAAGGAACTCAAAGAAAAGAACCGCAAGATCCTTGGAAACATCGCCATCAGGACAATTCAAGAGAATAATCGAGAAGCTGGAATATTCAAAGGTGAAAGCTCGGGTCAAGCCCCTCGTAACTGATAAGCAACGGCGCTGCCATGTGCAATTTGCAAAGGACCATAGGAAGTGGGACCTTGTCCAGTGGCGTAAGGTCCTTTGGACTTTTGCATCAGTGAGAGCATGGGAACCAAGCTGTGGAAGTCGCCCACTACATCACTGTGCGACCCATGCCTGACTGTCATTACCAGTATTAAGCACCCGCCCTATCTTATGGTGTGGGGCACCTTTGGCTATGGTGTTTTAGGAAATCTTGTTATTCTTCCAGAGAGTTCAGGACTATTCGACCATACTATTTTCGGCCATGATTTTTTTTTACGGCCGTTAGAACTTTAGGGTGTTCGGAATTTCGACTGAAGATGTTTGGGCCAAATGACGTGAAAGCCCCAAGCTGCTTTCGGCTGTGGGATATTTTGGTCGAAATTTTAAATTAATTCATATTGATAATAATGACAATAATAATGATAAGACGTTTCATTTGCAGGAATTCATACAAAATAAACATGGAGGACAAACTAGCACAGCAAGAGCAAACCTTAAAGATAGTGGCATATTAACATATTAACGTCCTATTAACATCGTCATCTAAAAGATTTATAAAAAAAAAATAAATAACATCCTAAAATAAAAGGACATCATTATTCAATACAAGGTGCTGTGAGGTGATTGCAGGCTGTCAGAAGCTGGAAGGTTTTCAGTTCTTTATTGATATATTTATCCCATATGCTAAACAAACGACTTCACATGATTTTAAAATGTTTCTTTTGGTAGCGCTTTCTTGTACTAACTTCACATGCACAAGTGAAGTCTCTGTATGTAACATTTCTGTTAATTTATACGAATGCACACCTGCAAGTCCACGACTATTCAGTCTCCTATGTCACACCTCAACATCGTTGTTTGTGCGAACGCTCATGTTAAATACACTCTATGTGTCTGGACTCCACAAGCTACTCTTTATCCACGTTTTCCTCACGTATGCAATCAGTTCCTGAATCTTAGGGTTAATAGGTTGTGCGTGTAATGCCAATTTCTCAAATGTTGGTTTTAGGTGCTCTTCAGGTATGTATGAGAATGTGACTACCTCTTTAATATAGGAATGAATAGCCCCAGACATTTAATAAGGCACTCGATGGCCAAGAGAATCCATCTTTCTCCACACAGCTTGACGCTAATGGAAACTACATCCCTTTATGATGCTATCAGGAAATATGCTCCTTATTGCTTTCCAAAAACTAGCCTCAAAGTCAGTCACTACAGTCTGTAATTTTATCTATGAAATTATCCTATTTATGACCTTATAATCTCTTTTGCGTTCCCTACTCATTAAAACAAACATGAGTGGGATTTGTTTCACATGTTCCTCTTCTTTTATAAATGTATGTATCGAGTAAAGTTGCACGAAAGGAGCCTTAACAATATGGAAGGTGCCATCACAGTACTATGTTTTGGCATCCTTAAGTAGGTCTTTCTGTCTTGTACTTGAAAAAAGTTAAATGGTGAGCATCATCAACAACAACATCACACATCGGGAAATCATCTGGTATGTTATCTTTATTGAGGCTGAATGTGAGGTCCTTTGGATTCTTAAGTCTCTTGCCTTGTCTTTTCCTGTTGATAGATCATGCCAGGTTGTAAGGATTAGGTAGGCTACTGGATAAAGGGTCAGATGTAATGTTGCTAGCCATGACTTCTTCTATGATAGTGAGTGCTGATCTGAACACTTCATTTCCACCACGTTTCTTGACCTCAGCATAAATCTTGAGGAACTGCTCTCATCATGTTTGGACAGGATGGTTGTGTGAGTGCAAAGAAGGAACATGTATATCACCATCTTGAGTCACCTTTGCTTGGCATGGTCCAATTCTACCTCGAGATTTACATTTCAATATAATCTTGGAACCCTTATAGGATTTGTCAACCTTTACCGAATAGCTGAATCCATGCGAGTCCACAAATAAATTTCTTCTGCATTTGGTACCTTCTTCAATGCTGTATGAAACAGTATCATACTGTCCAACAGTGGGCAATGTTGAAGGCATTGTGTCTCAGGCAGGATATCTTCTGGATGATCACAGTTGACAACAAAATTGGATGATACATTGCATGTTTCAGATTGTGTTACAAACTGTGAAAGAGATATGACAATAAATAGAAAGAAAAGTAGGCAACGACATTATTATTATTATTATTATTACTTTTATTTTTATTCTTATTTATTTATTTATCTATTTATTTGTTTAATTATTATTATTTTTATTTATTTATTTATTTGATTTTATTTATTTATTTTTTTTACAAGTGTATATTATGTCAATTTGGTAAAATAATAAGCAGTAACAATGATAGGAAGTACCTTTAGATAAGATTTGAAACAATTTTTGAAAGGTTGACATATTCTAGTTCGTGAACAAAAATTTACGTAAGGTGCAACATTACTCCTGCCCATGACTCTACTTAAAGGTTCCTTCAAGCAAATGGCAGTGTAGATCTCTACCTGTTTCACCTGTGCATTCATATGTGTATGTGCGTTACTCTGGTTCTAGATCCATGTCCAGATCATCCTTACTCATTTCGCCCACAGGTACTGAGATTGAAGAACTTTCTGCATTAGGTTGTGGAGCAGATAAAATGGTAGACTGAGTCCCAGAAGTGATATCATTACTGGTGTGACTGTCAGGAACTGAACACTGAGAACAATATCAACTGGGTAGCTTGTTGTCTCCATTGATAATATCAAGATACTGTTGCCTGGAAAAACCAGTGTTGCAAGCATGATGTTGCCATTTGTTACATCCATCACATTGAAATGCATGCTGATTACATTGTATTACTTTGGTACACACAAGGCACAGTGGAGCTCTTTCTTGAGACATGTTGTCTGGACAGGGCAGGGGCAAGAAGTACCTGACAGTGTCACCAAATGGCCTGTGATCAATTTGGGTTATGGATTCAATAGTTTGGTACTTCATAAATCTTTTTTCACACACACGCACACTTATTTCTTAAGTACTTTAAGTGTATTAAGGTCATTTAGGGGGTATATGATTTAGGACACCTGTTGTTTCAGCTGTTATACGATTTGGCCATTTGCCAGTTTGAATGTTACAGCCAAAATGACCAGGACCCTTCCAAAGAGCCACACTGTTAACTCTATACATTGTTAAACTGCTCGAGGTCAATTTAGCAGAGTGGTTCGCCAAAACTGGCTGCAGGATCCTGCAGCTGGACAGCACCCCTTGCTACACCTCAAGGGCAGTCAAAAAGTGGCTCTCTGACAACAAGGTTGAGTATATCCAAGATTGGCCTGGCCAATCACCTGATATATCCCCCATTGAGAACCTCTGGGGGATAATGAAATGCCACCTTTGTCAGGAAGATACAGCAATGATCCCCAAGCTCAAAGTTGCAATCCAGAAGGTTTTTTTTTTTCTGCTTTATGTAGGAAGGACACTGGGCAAGGGCAACAAAAATCCAATAAAAAAAAATGCTCACTGAAATGCCAGTCCCATAAAAGGGTCAAAGCAGTAGTCAAAAATTGATGAATAAGTGTCTTGAAACCTCCCTCTTGAAGGAATTCAAGTCATAGGAAGGTGGAAATACAGAAGCAGGCAGGGAGTTTCAGAGTTTACCAGAGAAAGGGATGAATGATTGAGAATATGGGTTAACTCTTACGTTAGAGAGGTGGACAGAATAGGGGTGAGAGAAATAAGAAAGTCTTGTACAGCAAGGCCACGGGAGGAGGGGAGGCATGCAGTTAGCAAGATCAGAAGAGCAGTTAGCATGAAAATAGTGGTAGAAGACAGCTAGAGATGCAACATTGCAGTGGTGAGAGAGAAGCTGAAGACAGTCAGTTAGAGGAGAGGAGTTGATGAGACGAAAAGCTTTTGATTCCACCCTGTCTAGAAGAGCAGTATGAGAGGAAATAGCCACTTCCCACTGTCAGAATTTGGCCGATTTTCTTCTAACGCAACTCCAGGTCACCAAGTCCAAGGGCTTCCCCATTGGGAAGTAGCATTGATAACGGAAGTGCTAGTTTTTTTTATTAATGAAATTGATTTTTCTTCAGTATAATTTAACAATTCTCATTTTTAACCATGCTGACTAACTTAGCCTAATTTAACCTAGCTATGTAAAAGCTCTCTCTCTCTCTCTCTCTCTCTCTCTCTCTCTCTCTCTCTCTCTCTCTCTCTCTCTCTCTCTCTCTCTCTCTCTCTCTCTCTCTCTACTACAACTACCACTACTACTACTACTACTACATTCACTTGCACTGGAGAACATTAGGTATAAGGGGAGGAGGAAGAAAGGGTGAAAGGAAATGAGAGAAAGAGGAAGAGAGAGGAGTGAAAAAGGAAGGAATGGAGGAAGAAAAGCAGAGATGAAGGAAAGGGAGGAGGGAGAGATGGAAGGGAAGAAAGAACTACTACTACTACAACAGGAGACAATAAGGTGAAATAGTTACAATTTTCTAACCAAGCAAGAGAATTAGTTATACCTAGTGATACACTTTCCTCTGCGAGGTGAAGTTATAATTTTTCAGTTCACTTTGTTCATTTTTTTTTTCTATTTAATTTCAGTTATTGAAATACTTATAGCTACAATTGAATTATTCATTTTCTTACATTTTTTCTATATTTTTCTTTTCTTTTCTCATGTTTTACAATTTCTTATTAATCTTTCAATATTTTGTTTTATAATTTTTTTATTAATCTTTCACCATCTCAGTTACTGCAATATCTACAAACATAACCTTAATTAATGTCTTATTTACAATTACATTAGATTCAACATTTTCTCGATTCAGTTTACTATCATGATGCCATTGAGATGTGGGCACCTCACTAGTGTGGGATGGCATGGGAGGTATGGGCAATGCCATGCAGGCAGTCTCTGACAAAGGCCTGGGCACTGGCCACCTGGTGCTGTAGGCCATGCTGCAGCACAGTGCAGGACTGGTAGTTGCCTGCAGGTGGCACCCACACCAGCACATCTGGAAACTCCTGGTGGAGTCTCCTGACGGAGGTGCCGGCAGGGCCCACCATGTCCTGCCACTAGTGTGGTGTCACAGCCACATGCACCTCCACCATCTCAGCTTGCCACTGCAAGGTGCAGAGCCAAGCCAGGGCAGCCCCCACACCCTGACAGCGAGGGCACACACACACTCATACCAATGTACTCTCAGCACAGCTTGCAGAGAGAGTGGCACTCAGTGGCCCAATGATAAAGTGCTGCACATGGGGTGCTACGGGCAGCTTGGCCCCCACCTTCTTCACTTACCAGGGGCAGCACATGTTGTCCTGCAGACCTGCTTCTGCCAGGGACGCTGGCATGGGTGTGCTGCCTTCTCCTTGATTTGGTCTTTGCTTCAAGCACCTTAGGCAGGATGGGCAGCAGCCTTGCTTTCCAGGGCCTGTACTTTCTATGGCCCACCACCATCCACCCCTTACTGTTGCTCTCAGGAGCCTTGAGGACCTCAGGAACCTTTGGTGCTTCAAGGGCATTGCTGGGCATGTGCACTGTGCGCACCACCATGCCCTTGTCCACCATGGGCAGAGGCACCTCTTCTTCCTTCACCTTCTTTGCCTTCCACCATCTCATTTTCCTTCATTTCTTCTCAGTGCTTTTTCCAGTGCTGTCATTCTTTTTCCTTCTGGTTATCCTTCTTTTCTAATCCTTCATCCGTCTTCTTTTCCTACGTCACTGCAGCTTTGGCTACTGCCTCTTCCTTTTCTCCATCCTGTGCTTCCTCTTCTGCTTCTTCCTCCTCATCTCATTCCTTTGCCTTGTCCTGTTCATCTGTTCCTATCCTCATCTACTGCATCTTCAACCTCTTCCTGCTCCGCATGCACAATGGTGCGATCACCCTCTCATCATCATCTTGTGTTGCTTCATTTTCCTGGTAGTCTCTGGCCATTACTTCTTGGACTTGATCAGCCTGTATAGTGCCATCTGGTGCTGGTTTCCTCCTTTTGCAGAAGTCACCACAGGAGATACTAAAAGCTGCACCTTTTGTGGGTGCACTCCTCCTCCATGTATTTGTCTAGCAGTGCAAGCAGGTTTTCTTCAAGATTCTGATAATCTTTCATAGATGTTTGTTTCTTACTTTCCCCACCAAACTTCTCAGATGCCTACATTCTCCCCAAATAATTTTCATCTCATCAACTCCTCTCTAACTGACTGTCTTCAGCCTCTCTCTCTCACTGCCGCAACGTTGCATCTCTAGCTGTCTTCTACCGCTATTTCCATGCTAACTGCTCTTCTGATCTTGCTAACTGCATGCCTCCCCTTCTCCCGTGGCCTCACTGCACAAGACTTTCTTCTTTCTCTCACCCCTATTCTGTCCACCTCTCTAACGCAAGAGTTAACCAATATTCTCAATCATTCATCCCTTTCTCTGGTAAACTCTGGAACTCCCTGCCTGCTTCTGTATTTCCATCTTCCTATGACTTGAATTCCTTTAAGAGGGAGGATTCAAGACACTTATTCATCAATTTTTGACTACTGCTTTGACCCTTTTATGGGACTGGCATTTCAGCGGGCATTTTTTTTATTGGATTTTTGTTGCCCTTGGCCAGTGTCCCTTCTACATAAAAAAAAAAAATTCCATTTACCAAGATTTACTCTATCCATATACCTTATTTAAATCATCTTGCAGTACCATACAGTCATTTACATTTTCTACCCTTCTCATCAGCTTAGCATCATCTGCAAATAAGTTCATTTAACTATCTACATAAAAAAAAAGAAAAAAATGTTTCCTTTTCCTGTCAATCTGAGGCATGTCCTGCCTGCCAGTGGGGTCCAACCAACTCCAGGCTGCAGCGATAGAGGCCACAGTGCTTCACATTCATTATACATATAAGGCTCATGGCATGTTGCATGATATATTCACTACACATAAAAGCCCAAGACATGTTGGGCATTATGTTCACTATATAGCACGAGATAGTTATCATAGTGCCATGACAGGACACATGGAAAGAGAGAGAAAAAGAGAGTGTGTGTAACAACGGTCAAGGTCATTTTTACATGTGTAACGGTCAAGGTTGTTTCTTTGTGTAAGTCAGTTGTTTGGAGTGATTTGTGCTGTGGAAACCAGATGTTGGGGGAGAGAGGTGTGCTGGTGAGGTAAATGTGGGGTAATGTATGAATCTCTATGATCTTCATATCTAATGCTAAGCATGATTACCAAGTCTGCTATACTTTTTTAAACTAATTTTTTTTATTATTATTTTTTGTTAGTTCATCTACATACCTTATAATTACCTTATAATACATACCTTATAATTACTGCTGATGTAGTATACCAGCAGTAATTATAAGGAATGTAGATGGTTTGTTCTCCAGGGAACACTATTACTTATCACTTGTATTTATACATTCCTGTTTCTCTTTCATAAGTCACATTCCAGTGTTGAAAAGGTATTGTAAATACACAATTGAGTGCCATTACTTGGTTAAGGAATTTATAATGAAACACATTTTTATTAAAATTTACTTTTTTTATGCATGCCACATATGCACATCATAAAATATGCATATTACACAGTATTGCATGCCACATAATGTGCATTAAAAATCTGAAATTATATGCAAAACAATGATTTAATTTCAACTGAAAAGCTGTGGCCTTTTGTCTTTATACTGTGTGGAGAGAAATTGATTATCTAAATTAAGTTTTTACATTTTGTTTTTCTTTACTCTCTTTTTTTTTCTTTTAAAGATAAAGAGTTTATATTTCCACTATTAGGTTCTGAATTTTCTTTCTTTATCTTTTACACAGGGTATTCCATTCCTTCAGCATGAGGTGAATTTCCTGGTGCCTTGTTTGAACTCTGTGGGAAATGCTTGGTTTTCTTCTTTTTCCCAGGACTCTGAACCTTTCCATTTGATTGTAGTGAGGTATCTAAACTAGTATATATATTGCCAACATTTTTCTTCTTTCTTTTCACTGGTTTCTCTATTTCCATCACCACTTCCCTTGTTTCTGAAATTCGCAAAGTTGGTATAAATATGAAAGTACAGTGCTATTCCTATTTCATACTTTACTTCAACAAATCTGCACCATCCTGCATTAAGTGTTGCTGTGTTGTTTATAATTATCGTGATATTTACCTGAGTATATGTGTGCATTTATCTAGCTGCATAATACAGGTCCAGAGCTACATTAGTGTGCTAGTGTGGTCATCTTTGAATCTATGTGTCTACTTTTTTCCTCTTTTTTTTTTTTTTTTTTTTTTTTTTTTTGTGTGTGTGTGTGTGTGTGTGTGTGTGTGTGTGTGTGTGTGTGTGTGTGTGTGTGTGTGTGTGTGTGTGTGTGTGTGTGTGTTTATTTATTTACCTACTTGAAATATACAGAGCCTGAACTACACCAGCATGATTCCATTTATGCTGTTATGTTCATACATTTTTTCCTTTAGTTTATGTACACTTGCCTATGTTTCTACTTGGGATCCCATGCTCTTTTATACCATTCAAACATCTTCCCTTCCTCAAGTTTTCCTTCTACCTTTCTATCTGTACATAAGTCTATCTCACTGACACCTTGGCCCAAGGGAACAGCCATGGCAGTAGAGCTTCCACCTCATCCTATTCAAACACTTCTTCCCATTACTAACATCTCTTTCATTATGTACTCCTTCCATCCTATTAACATCTTTACTTACTGGTTTTAGTAAAGAAATCCCGTCTCTGCAAGTCCTTTGGAGCTTTATAGTGGACAGAACGAAGAGCTTCAATATCCACACAGTTTTTACCATCTTCTTCCCTCTCCTCCACCTCTCCTTTCACCATCAAACAAGCCTTGATCTCAGCAGTAACTGCAATAAAAATCCACAACTCAACTTTGTCCTAATAAAAGACTTGTATACAGTATCCTCTCAAGTTTTGTGCGTGTTTTTTTTTTTTTTTTTTTTTTTTTTGAGGGCACAGCATTAAACTCAAGCATCATAAAAGTTTGGTTATTAAAAACACTAAAAAGCACTTCTGGCTGTATGGCCTAGGTGTTTTTTTTTTTTTTTTAGGAGGGACACCAAGGGCAACAAAAGTCTAATAAAAAAAAATAATAATAATGCCAGTCCCCAAGTAGGGTCCAAAGCAGTAGTCAAATATTGAAGGAATACTAAGTTTGCTCTGCTCCAGGCATTCTGTGGTTCCCCTGCATGAACTGTTTACTTCCTCAAGGGTTGGACATCTATGAAGACATGGAAAAGTGCAGGGTGGTATCATCAGCATAGGAGTGGACAGGGCAAGAAGTTTAGTATAGAAGATCATTGATGAATAATAGGAAGAGAGTGAGTAACATGACAGAACCTTGAGGAACACCAATGTTAATAGATTTAGAACAATGACCATCTACCACAGCAGCAATAGAACAGTCGGAAAGAAAACTTGAGATGAAGTTACAGAGAGAAGGACAGAAGCCATAGGAAGGTATTTTGGAAATCAAAGCTTTTTGATAAGAGCTGAACTCTTCGCTCAAACCTTTGCTAAAAACTCTGCCTTGGATGATTCTGGGCTTGTTCCTCCCTCTCCTCCACCCTCTGACTACTTCATGCCACTTATTAAAATTCTTCGCAATGGTGTTTCCCATGCCCTCGCTGGCCTAAAGCCTTGGAAGGCTTATGGACCTGATGGGGTTCCTCCTAATTTTCTCCAAAACTGTGCCTCTGTGCTTGCACCTTGCCAAGTCAAACTCTTTCAACTCTGTCTGTCAACATGTGCCTTTCCTTCTTGCTGGAAGTTTGCCTACATTCAGCCTGTTGCTAAAAAGGGTGACAGTTCTAATCCCTCAAAGTACTGTCATATTGCTTTAATTTCCTGCCTTTCTAAAATGTTTGAATCTATCCCCAACAGGAAGATTGTTAAACATCTATCACTTCACAACCTTCCATCCGATCAACAGTATGGGTTCCGTCAAGGGCGCTCTACCACTGATCTGGCTTTCTTTTCTGAGTCTTGGTCATCCTCTTTTAGAAATTTTGGTGAAACTTTTGCTGTTGCCTTGGACATATCAAAAGCTTTTGATAGAGTCTGGCACAAAGCTTTGATTTCCAAACTACCCTCCTACGGTTTCTATCCTTCTCTCTGTAACTTCATCTCAAGTTTCCTTTCTGACCGTTCTATTGCTGCTGTGGTAGACGGTCACTGTTCTTCTCCTAAATCTATTAACAGTGGTGTTCCTCAGAGTTCTGTCCTGTCACCCACTCTCTTCTTATTATTCATTAATGATCTTCTAAACCAAGCTTCTTGTCCTATCCACTCCTACACTGATGATACCACCCTGCACTTTTCCACATCTTTTCATAGACGTCCAACCCTTCAGGAGGTAAACATATCACGCAGGGAAGCCACAGAACGCTTGACTTCTGATCTTTCTAAAATTTCTGATTGGGGCAGAGCAAACTTGGTATTGTTCAATGCCTCAAAAACTGAATTCCTCCATCTATCAACTCAACACAACCTTCCAGACAACTATCCCCTCTTCTTCAATGACACTCAACTGTCCCCCTCTTCTACACTGAACATCCTCAGTCTGTCCTTTAGTTATAATCTGAACTGGAAACTTCACATCACATCTCTAGCTAAAACAGCTTCTATGAAATTAGGCGTTCTGAGACATCCCCGCCAGTTTTTCTCACCCCCCCAGCTGCTAACTCTGTACAAGGGCCTTATCTGTCCATGTATGGAGTATGCTTCACATGTCTGGGGAGGTTCCACTCATACTCCTCTTCTAGACAGGGTGGAATGAAAAGCTTTTCGTCTCATCAACTCCTCTCCTCTAACTGACTGTCTTCAGCCTCTCCCTCACCACCGCTGTTGCATATCCAGCTGTCTTCTACCGCTATTTTCATGCTAACTGCTCTTCTGATCTTGCTAACTGCATGCCTCCCCTCCTTCCATGGCCTCACTGCACAAGACTTTCTTCTTTCTCTCACCCCTATTCTTTCCACCTCTCTAATGCAAGAGTTAACCAGTATTCTCAATCATTCATCGCTTTCTCTGGTAAACTCTGGAACTCCCTGCCTGCTTCTGTATTTCCACCTTCCTATGACTTGAATTCCTTCAAGAGGGAGGTTTCAAGACACTTATTCATCAATTTTTGACCACTGCTTTGACCCTTTTATGGGACTGGCATTTCAGTGGGCATTTTATTTATTAGATTTTTGTTGCCCTTGGCCAGTGTCCTTCCTACATAATAAAAAATAAAAAAAATCAGAATTAGAAGTTAGGAAAAGGTCAAGAATGTTGGGCATATCTCCAAGATGGTCAGGAATACAAGTAGGGTGTTGCACCAATTGCTCTAGGTCGTGGAGGATAGCAAAGTTGAAGGCTAGTTCACCAGGATGGTCAGTGAAGGGAGAGGAAAGCCAAAGCTGGTGGTGAAGATCGAAGTTTTCAAGAATGAAGATCTCCATAAAAGGGAAGAGTCAGAATGTGCTCCACTTTGGAAGGTGAATAGTCAAAGAATCTCTTACAGTCAGGAGAGTTAGGTGAGAGGTATACAGCACAGATAAATTTAGTTTGAGAGTGACTCTATAGTCATAGCCAGATGATGGAAAACTCGGAAGATTCAAGAGCATGAGCACAAGAGCAGGTTAAATCATTGTGCACTTGAATGCAACATCCAGTTGTGAACTGAAAATGAAGGTAGAGAAAATAGGAGGGAACAGAAAAGAGGCTACTGTCAGTTGCCTCAGACACCTGTGTTTCAGTGAGGAAAAGATGAGGAGGTTTAGTAGAGAAGAGCTGGTGTTCTACGGATTGAAAATTAGATCTAAGACCGCAAATGTTGCAGAAGTTAATGAAGAAAAAGAGGGAGGGGTGTCAAGACACTTAGGATTGATACCAGAAGAGTATTCCAACCTGGGGGCATTTGTGGTCCTCTCCCCAGATGGGGACTCTGAGGCTGGTGTAGGAGTCACCATGATAATTTTGAATTTTGAGTGAAGGGTGTGTGTAATTAGGTGCTTGTAGGTTTGTGTAAAGGAAGAGAGTTGTCTTTAGAGGACAGGCTGTGACTGCCCCCTTGTGTTGTGAAACACAAAGGGAAATGTTAAGTGAGGTCACAGCTGGGTTTAATGATAAGTTCACAGCACCCTGATCCAGTGCTTTAGACCTCATTGGGAGTAATTATCATTTCGGCATTTGCCTGCTGCCTCCTCAAGTGTGTGTGTGTTTTGTCCTCATATCTAGTGTAATGCAGAGATGTGGCACTGCAGTGCCGATGCATTTAAAACTGTGTGTGTGTTTTGTCCTCACATCTGGTGTAATGCAGTACTGCAGTGCCATCTCATCTAAAAGTGTGTGTGTGTGTGTGTGTGTGTGTGTGTGTGTGTGTGTGTGTGTGTGTGTGTGTGTGTGTGTGTGTGTGTGTGTGTGTGTCTTTTGTCCTCACATCTGGTATGATGTGGCAGTGCAGCCCCATCACATCTAAAACTATGCATGTGGTTTTTGTCCTCACATTTGGAACGATGTGACAATGCAGCACCATCACATCTAAAACTACGTGTGTGTTGTCTGCCTTCTCATCTGGCATGATGTGGCAGTGCAGCACTATCACATCTAAAACTATGTGAGTATCTTTTGTCCTCTCATCTGGCATGATGTGGCAGTGCAGCACTATCACATCTAAAACTATGTGAGTATCTTTTGTCCTCTCATCTGGCATGATGTGGCAGTGCAGCACTATCACATCTATAACTGCGTGTCTTTTGTCCTCTCATCTGGCATGATGTGGTGGTGTAGCACCATCACATCAAAAACTATGTGTGTGTCTTGTCCTCACATCTGGCATGATGTAGCAGTGCAGCACCATCACATCTGCCACAGTAGTGAGACACCTCATTTGTTTGTTTTTTTGTAATGCAGTGGTGCCGTCCCCTGCCTTTCTCTCCTCTCTCACAGGCAAACCACTGTGACTAGTGTTGTGGCTAACAAGTGATTTATCCACATAAAGAATATGTATGTTAAGGTATGTGAACTGTACACAGAGATACATATACTACAATACATAGCATATATGTATTTATTTTCATTATCTGTGACATCAATGGTAGGAATTCATGACCCATACATGATGAAAATGTAAAACTCGAGGAAATAATGCATTAAGTCAGGTTAGGACTTGACGCGAAACTTGAGGATCATGGAACCTGGAAACCTTGAAACCTGTCAGAGTACTGCATAGCATCCATTAATGAATGTTTGTTATCAAATCATACTTATGTGAAAATTCACTTTTTTTCCTTGAAATTGTAAATTATCTCTTAATTTCATATATATATATATATATATATATATATATATATATATATATATATATATATATATATATATATATATATATATATATATATATATATATATATATATATACGAGTATATATATATATATATATATATATATATATATATTTTTTTTTTATGTAGGAAGGATACTGGCCAAGGGCAACAAAAATCTAATAAAAAAAAATGCCCACTGAAATGCCAGTCCCTAAAAGGGTCAAAGCAGTGGTCAAAAATTGGTGGATAAGTGTCTTGAAACCTCCCTCTTGAAGGAATTCAAGTCATAGGAAGGTGGAAATACAGAAGCAGGCAAGGAGTTCCAGAGTTTACCAGAGAAAGGGATGAATGATTGAGAATACTGGTTAACTCTTGCGTTAGAGAGGTGGACAGAATAGGAGTGAGAGAAAGAAGAAAGTCTTGTGCAGCGAGGCCGCGGAAGGAGGGGAGGCATGCAGTTAGCAAGATCAGAAGAGCAGTTAGCATGAAAATAGCGGTAGAAGACAGCTAGAGATGCAACATTGCGGCGGTGAGAACTTAACAAGTACTTTACTCCTCATGGCCTCCTCACCTTTGCTTAGTTGCCCATTCTGATCAGGAAGGAAAAGGCTGGGGAGGTTAATATTGTCTGATTCTATTGGGAATGTGGCCATTCTAAACCTCTGTCCTGCAGCCACCACCAAACTGTCCTTCCGTCCCCCAACCACCACTTCAGAGTTGATCAGATCAAGTGGATTCATCTGCAGAAATACAAGAGAACAGTTATTCACCTAAACTGTGTCTGTCAGATAATTCATTAACATCTTGAAATAAAGCAGTTCTGTGTAAAATGTGATTTTCAAGGATGGATGACCTTATGAAAGATGTGATAACATGAACTGTCATCTCTACATAAGATACACCAGTCTGTGTGGAACAGACGTGAATCCATGCAGGTCTTCTCTCTCTCTCTCTCTCTCTCTCTCTCTCTCTCTCTCTCTCTCTCTCTCTCTCTCTCTCTCACTCACACACACACACACACACACACACACAGTTTGGGAGTAACAGTTACTGAAAATTTGACTCCAGACAGACACATTGACAAAATTACTGGAGAGATGATGAATATGTTGAAATGAGTAAGAATGGCATTCTCATATTTGATGAAAGAATGATAAAAAAAAGTTGTTGATTTCCATGATAAGACCAAGATTGGAATATGTAATATGTGACAGTGGTGTGGTCTCATACAAAGAGGAATATTATAAAATTGGAACAAGTACAAAGAGCAGTCACTAAGACGGTTATGGAGTTGAGTAAGTCAACCTATGAAGAGAAAATAAGATTGTTGGAAATTCCTACTCTTGAAAATAGGAGGAAGAGAGGGGATTTAATAAACATCTATAGAATGATAAATGGTATGGAAAATCTCTCTCTCTCTCTCTCTCTCTCTGATAACATTGACTTGAAATATGCACACAGTGGAAACATTCTGAAACACACACACACACACCTCACCCCCACTTTACAATCAGGTTACATTCCTAAAAATACAATTGTATAGTGATCCATTGTATAGAGAGCTTAAGGTTAAATGGGAAAAAAGGGGATGTATACATATACCAATTACTTTTGCCCTCTCATTAATATTTTCATGTTTTAATGCATGCAATATGTATAATTTGAACATATCCTATTAGAATAAGCCATGTAAATAAATGAAAAAATAAGATACAAAAACATAAAAAGCTGGAGCAAACAAACAGTCAGGGCAATGGAGTTTGCCTCACCACTCTCACCATGATTGGTGATTTTCAGCTTCATGTTCAGATTTAGGGTTTCCTGTGACTTTTTGGGGGCCTTTTCTCTAGTTCAAGATAACAAAGTGTGTTTAGCAGACACGACTGCATGCTAAGATAAAGCTTGGAAAAATAAGTAAGGATAGATAAAAGCATAATCACTTGAGTGTACAGAAGGCTTGATGAACAGTGAAAAAGCTATGAGGCATTGAAGCAGAAGCATGAGGTCTCCCCAGTTGGCAGTGTTGTGATCGATGATTGTAATGGCAACTGTAAAGGATCACGTAGTGAGCCAAGGAGTACAAGTGAAAGGTAATTATACAAGCCAAATATTTTATAAAGGGGCATCATACAGTGGAGGTGAGGTGCATAAGAAACACAAAGTTGCTAACTATGAAAAAAAAAAAAGGGCCTAGAATTTGCAGTGATAACAGAGTGATTATAAATAATTTTCCGAGTTAGATCACTTATCTGAGGCATGTATAGGCTCAGCTTTGAGAGACTTGAGGTCAACAGAATTCTCAAGCACATCATAGTTTGGATGATGCAAAAGATTTATTAATGTAAGGAGAGAGAGACTGGATATCTAAAAGGCCACAAAACAAATTAAGGAAGGGAAATGTTTCTCCATATAAATAAAAAAAAAGAAAAGAAAAAGAAAAGGAAAGAATAAAAAGAAAAGATGTATGAGAACCATATTCCATGCACAGACGGATAAGTTCCCTGTACAGAGTTAGTGGCTGGAAAAAGGAAAGGAATTGGTGCAAAGGATGCAAAACCACTTGCTAATACCACTGCATGGAATTGGGTTTACCAAGAGATGAGATATGAAATTTTCCATGGACATTAGAAAATGTACTGACATCAAAGAAAATATGTACAACCATACATTTCTTTGATAGACATATTCCTATCTGTCTTTCTACCTTATATTTAATATTTATTTTTATCCACTCATTGATAAATCAACAGAACTCTTTTAGTTCTTCCTCACATTTTCAACTGTCTTTTTCATGCTTCTTTTCCTTTCTTTTTCTCACATTTCAACTTCTTGCAACTTACTATATTCTTTATTTCTTTGTGTGTAATTCCTTTTCACTCTATTCCGTAGTTAATCCATTTTTCTTTTTACAGTCAGCCATTATTTTTTTAATTTTCTCTTGGTTTATACAAAAAGAAATATTTGAGATAAATATTGATCAATTGTTGTGCATCAGAACTAACACAAAATAGACAAACTAAATTTTAAGCCAAGAAAAATTACATAGATAACAAAAAACCTTCATCCTGGCTAAATAGTTAAAAACACTGTATTTCATTTGAATGAACAAGGTAACTCACAGCATCTGGAACTGTAAGAAGCACAAGTTCCCCAGAGAAAGGAGGAAACAGGTGGGATGGCTGAAGGGAGCCTGGCATCTTCATGACAGTGTAGCAGGAGGCATCCTCCACCACCTGGTACAAAATCTGTAAACCAATTAAGGCGGAATCAAACAGTGCTCATTCTTGACATTTATATCTTGACCTTATTTATGTGGGAACTCCTGAGGAATATCAGAAATTCACCATTAATAATGAATTGGTAGCATAATTTGCAAGTAGAAAGGCAGAAGCAGTCTACAGAGAGAACTGACAACACCACTCAAAGGCAGCAGGAAGTTTCATCAGTCTTCTATATTCTAGCAACAAGATGCCAGTATTGCAAAGTTTGTGTTGCTATCTATCACTGCAGTCACATTTGAAAGCACATTGCTCAGTCCATACCTCTTAACTGCAAAAGGTTCCGAAGTTTTCCATAAAGGAAGCAGCTGCTAGAAAACTCTGGGACATGTTGCCATACTGCTCAAGCTGTTGTCCAGAACTCAAAAAAAGTATTCACTTGACAGGTCTCTGTTTGGATGATCCTCTACTTAAAAAGTATACTATGCTCAAATGGTTCAAACACCCACAAGGTACCTTGAAAACTGACCAAATAATCAAGTTAGCTTCTGGCACACCCTACCTTGAAGCAGCTAGGGGAATAACAAGTAATTGATTTGAAGGCAGAATAGGTGGCCATCTGAGATCAAACCTCTGTCAGGACAAAGAATTTGACAATTAACAATCACCAAGCCCCAAGCTGATTTTAGTCAGCCTTAGATGCCCTGCCAGTACAGCTCTCTCTAAAATCCACATAGTGGCTATGATACTGCTCCCAAACATTAACCAATTATAAGTAGTCATTCTCCTAACCATTTCTTTCCTAAAAAGAATGTCACATATAACTCATTTTTGTGTCCCTGACCCAAAGGTCATAGATTTCCCTCTAAAGTTTGTAAATTTTCAGAAAATAAATAAAATTAATTGGAAGATGGAAGCTTTTTTTTTCTATGTAGGAGGGACACCAGCTGAGGGCAACAAAAATCTAATAAAAAAAAAACACTGAGATGCTGGTCCCTGAATAGGGTTTGAAGCGGTAGTCAAAAATTGAAGGTTAAGTGTCTTGAAACCTCTTGAAGGAGTTCAAGTCACAGGAAGGTGAAAAAACAGAAGCAGACAGGGACTTCCAGAGTTTATCAGAGAAAGGGATGAACAACTGAGAATACTGGTTAACTCTTGCATTAGATAGGTGGACAGAACAGGGGTGAGAGAAAGAAGAAAGTCTTGTGCACCAAGGCTGCATGAGGAGGTTACACAGTTAGCAAGATCGGAAGAACAGTTAGCATGAAAATAGCAGAAGATAGCTATAGATGCAACACTGAAGCAATGAGAAAGAGATTGAAGACAGTCAGTTAGAGTAGAGGAGTTGATGTGACAAAAAACTTTTGATTCCACCATGTCTAAAAGAGCAGTATGAGTGGAATCCCCCCCAGACATGTGAAGCATACTGGTGGAGATGTCTCAGAACATCTAACTTGATAGAAGCTGTTTTAGCTAGAGATGAGATGTGAATTTTCCAGTTTAGATTATAAGAAAAGGACTGACTGAGGATGCTCAGTTTAGAAGGGGACAATAGAGTGTCATTGAAGAAGTGGGGATATTTGTCTGGAAGGTTGTGTCAAGTTGATAGATGGAGGAAATGAGTTTTTGAGGCATTGAACAATAACAAGTTTGCTCTGCCCCAATCAGAAATTTTAGAGAAATCAGAAGTTAGGCATTCTGTGGCTTCCTTGCTTGAACTGTTTACTTCCTGAAGGGTTGGACGTCTGTGAAAAGATGTGGACAAGTGCAGGTTGGTATCATCAGCTTAGGAGTGGATAGGGCAAGAGGTTTGATTTAGAAGATCATTGATGAATAATAGAGAGTGGGGTGACAGTACAGAATCCTTAGGAACACCACTGTTAATAGATTTTGGAGAACAGTGACTGTCTACCACAGCAGGAATAGAACAATCAGAAAGGAAACTTGAGATTAAGTTATAGAGAGAAGGGTAGAAGCTGTAGGAGGGTAGTTTGGAAATCAAAGCTTTGTACCTGACTACATCAAAAGCTTTTGATATGGCTAAGGCAACAGCAAAAGTTTCACCAAAATCTCTAAAAGAGGATAACCAAGACCCAGTAAGGAAAGCCAGGAGATCAACAGTATAGCAGCCTTGATGGAACCCATACTGGCAATCAGATAGAAGATCGTGAAGTGATAGATGTTTAACAATCTTCCGGTTGAGGATAGATTAAAAAATTTTAGATAAGCAGGAAATTAAAGCAATAGAATGGTAGTTTGGGAGATTAGAATGGTTGCTCTTTTTAGGAACAGGCTCAATGTAGGCAAACTTCCAGCAAGAAGGAAAGGTAGATGTTGACAGACAGAGTTGAAAGAGTTTGACTAGGTAAGGTGCAAGCACGGAGGTGCAGTTTCAGAGAACAATAGGAGGGACCCCATCAGGTCCATAAGCCTTCCGAGGGTTTAGGCCAGTGAGGGCATGGAAAACATCATTGCAAAGAATTTTAATAGATAGCATGAAGTAGTCAGAGGGTGGAGGAGAGGGAGGAACAAGCCCTGAATTATCCAAAGTAGAGATTTTAGCAAAGGTTTGAACAAAGAGTTCAGCTTTAGAGATAGATGTGATAGCAGTGGTGCCATCTGGCTGAAATAAAGGAGGGAAAGAAGAAGAAGCAAAGTTATTGCTGATGTTTTTGGCTAGATACCAGAAGTCACAAGGAGAGTTAGATCTTGAAAGATTTTGACACTTTCTATTAATGAAGGAGTTTTTGGCTAGTTGGAGAAAAGACTTGGCATGGTTCTGGTCAGAAATATAAAGTGAATGAGATTCTGGTGATGGAAGGCTCAAAT
This sequence comes from Scylla paramamosain, assembly GCF_035594125.1. NCBI lineage: Eukaryota > Metazoa > Arthropoda > Malacostraca > Decapoda > Portunidae > Scylla > Scylla paramamosain. The sequence goes on from NC_087161.1 coordinate 7,974,788, forward strand.
ACTTTTTGTGGGCCACCTCCCTCTCATGTATAGCACAAGAACAGGCAATGTTAAAGCAAGGTTTGGAAGGTTTAGGTCAAGAAGAAGAGTGAGGAATGTACACCTCTATTACCTCTGTTATGGGGTCAGAACACAGAGACAGTCTCTGTAACGGAAGTAATAGTCATTCCAAGGAAAATCAGCAAAATACTTCCTCAGGCCCCCTAACAAGCAGAGACAAAATGCCAGAGGCACCTCCACTTAGTGGGATCTTGAGGAGGGATTGAAACAATAAGACAAGATACAGATATGAGATTATGATCAGAGGAGCCCAACAGAGAAGAGAGGGTAACAGCATAAAAAGAAGGATTAGAGGTTAGGAAAAAGTCAAGAGTGTTGAGTGTATCTCCAAGACAGTCAGGTAACTGACTGTCCCATGAGTAGGATGTCACACCAATTGCTCTAGGTCATGGAGGTTAGCAAAGTTGAAGGCTATTTCAGCAGGATGGTTGGTGAAGGGACAGGAAAGCCAAAGCTGGTGGTGAACATTGAAGTCTCCAAGAATGGAGATCTCCACAAAAGGGAAGAGTCAAAATGTGTTTCACTTTGGAAGTTAAGTAGTCAAAGAATTTCTTACAGTCAGAGGTATACAACACAGATAAATTTAGTTTGAAAGTGACTCTGTAATTGTAGCCAGATGGTGGAAAACTCGAAAGATTCAAGAGTGTGGGCAAAAGAGCAGGCTAAGTCATTGCTCACATAAACATAACATCCAACTTTGGACTGAAAATGAGGATAGAGAAAGTAGGAGGAAACAGAAAAGGGGGCTACAGTCAGTTGCCTTAGACACCCATGTTTCAGGGAGGAAAAGAAGATGAGGTTTAGTAGAAGATAGATGAAGTTCTACAGATTGAAAATTAGATCTAAGACCACAAATGTTGCAGAAGTTAATGAAGAAAAGTTGAGGGGGTGTGTCAAGACACTTAATGTCGATACCAGAAGAGCAGTCCAACCTGGGGACATTTGTGGTCCCCTCCCCAGATGGGGACTCTGAGGCTGATGTAAGAGTCGCCATGATAATTTTTAATTTTGAGTGAAGGGTGTGCGTGTAATTAGGTGCTTGTAGTTTTGTGTGAAAGGAAAGAGTTGTCTTTAGTCCACAGCCATTGCTACATAGATAAATTAACCAGCATTTCAAAACAAAAGATGCAAGTTTTATGGAAAAAAAAAACACCAAAAGGCGCCTACACAGCCAATGCTCTACTCATGCTGATTACTTCTTAACTGTAATTACTTTAAAGCAAAACATCACAGAAATCGATTTTAAAAAATTCAATGTTATCTTGATATGGATAAATATTAAGGAAAAGAAATATAAATGGGGTTCAAAATATTTACAATGAAAAGATCGGTTTTATTATTGTTTAAGCCATTACACACTACGTGGTAATAACCTACCTCATTTTGTTCTTCTCACTATTCACATCATTTCTAATGATTACACTACTTGTCGGAAATTAATAATAACGCCACAATAGGCCTGGGAATGCACAGCGCTCTCAACTTTTTCTAAGTCCACAGGTAAACATAAATGGTGTATTGTTGCCTGAACTTCAGTTGTTAGGTTAGGTTAGGTTAGGTTAGGGTTTTATTATAGTTTAAGCCATTACACACTACGTGGTAATAACCTACCTCATTTTGTTCTTCTCACTATTCACATCATTTCTAATGATTACACTACTTGTCGGAAATTAATAATAACGCCGTGGGCCATGGGTAGAGATTGGGGACATTGGCTTAAACTATAAATTTACCGTAACAACTGCAGATGAGACCCGGGTGTACTTCTCACTAAACATCCTGAGAGGTGTACTTGCACATGCAAATCTCTTTGAAATGTCATGGTCCCCAATAAAACGACAAAAACCATTATGATAAACAACTCACTTCGTCAGGTTCTTCTTCTCGACCGCCAAAATTGCTGCCTGTTTTCTTCATGTTCATGTTTATAATTCACACCAGTAGATAAGGAACATCACAACGCGAGGGACTGAAGGATTGCCAGCGCCTCTCTTGCCATCCGTGTGTTTACATTTGATCTTGATCTTCTCGATCTTGATCTTGATGGTACAGGTGGCACAGGATCACTCCTGAGCCAGGCCTTTGGATCGGCAACTCCTGTAGAAGGGAAAAAAAAAAGAGAAACGAACAGCATCCTCTATCCTAATTGTTCATACACCTGGCACGCCACATTCTCTCCAGAAACTCTTTCACCGCCTCAATCATCCTTTCATTCGCCTCTCTACACAGTCCCAGCAACAACACCATCCATTCCTTTCCTGTCTTATCCACTCTTTCATTCCTATCATGCCCTAACTCAGTCAAAATCACTTGCATCATCTCATTCCTGTCTCTGGCATACTTCACACACTCCAGCACCACATGTTCCACCGTCTCATCCTCTCCCATGTCACACATCTGGCACACTTTGCTGCGGGACTCAGACCACCTGTAACTCCTTGCATTCACATCCATACACTGTGCCCTCGCTCAGAAGAGAAGATCACCGCCCAGGCTTCCATCATACCACCTTTCATACCTCGGGGCCTCTTTCTCCTTGTACCATTCCAGGGTCTTCTTTCTTTCCATCTCATTCTTCCATTCATTCAGTCCCACACATTTCACTTCTTTGTCTATCTCATTCTTCCATTTTCTCACATCCCATTCGGCTCCCACTCTGCCTCCTCTTGTTACCACCCATTCACGCTCATTTTTATTCCTACCAGCCATTCTTATCGCCCACACAACTTGCAATCCATTCCTGTCTGTCATTCTCATGCATCTCTTCCTCCATTTGCTTCCACTTTCATTCCACAGGTACACCTTCCTTGCTATGTCTTGATCTTGATCTTGATGGTACAGGTGGCACAGGATCACTCCTGAGCCAGGCCTTTGGATCGGCAACTCCTGTAGAAGGGAAAAAAAAAAGAGAAACGAAAGGCATCCTCTATCCTAATTGTTCATACACTTGGCACGCCACATTCTCTCCAGAAACTCTTTCACCGCCTCAATCATCCTTTCATTCGCCTCTCTACACAGTCCCAGCAGCAACACCATCCATTCCTTTCCTGTCTTCTCCACTCTTTCATTCCTATCATGCCCTAACTCAGTCAGTATCACTTGCATCATCTCATTCCTGTCTATGGCATACTTCACACATTCCAGCACCACATGTTCCACCGTCTTATCCCCTCTCATGTCACACATCTGGCACACTTTGCTGGGGACTCAGACCATCTGTAACTCCATGCGTTCACATCCATACACTGTGCCCTCGCTCGGAAGAGATCACCGCCCAGACTTCCATCATACCACCTTTCAAGGTCTCGGGGCCTCTTTCTCCTTGTACCATTCCAGAGACTTCTTTCTTTCCATCTCATTCTTCCATTTATTCAGTCCCACACACTTCACTTCTTTGTCTATCTCATTCTTCCATTTTCTCACATTCCATTCAGCTCCCACTCTGCCTCCTCTTGTTACCACCCATTCACGCTCATTTTGATTCCTTCCAGCCATTTTCATCGCCCACACAACTTGTAATCCATTCCTGTCTGTCATTCTCATGCATCTCTTCCTCCATTTGCTTCCACTTTCATTCCACAGGTACACCTTCCTTGCTATTCTTGCATCATCCATTCTCTCAAGCCTAATATTGTACCTAAGTGTGGCCTTTGTGAGTCTTTCCCTAAAGGTGCTCCATCCCATATCACCTCTCAAGGCTTCTACTGCTGTGTACCTTAGTGCACTCAGTGCCATCCTTGCTACTGTATTCTGGCCCACTTCTAACTTATCAATTTCACCTTCATTCATGTGGGAATACTGGGGGAACAGGTGAATAAGAATGGTGAAATGCTTGGGGAGTTTGTTGATGAACTGGAGCTGGAAGATCTGAATGTTACTTTGGCTGAGGGGCATGTGACTTGGAGTGCAAGAGACCAGGAATCGGCAATTGACCACATTTTGGTGAATGGAAGAATGCATGAAATTGTGTTGCATATGTGGATAGATGAAGATGGTTTGGTTGATATTGTGTCTGATCACAACATGCTGGTTGTGGAGTGCTTGATGCAGTGTGGGAATGAAGTGAAAGTGACAAATAAGAAAAAGAAGTGAAGACTGAGAGATGTAGGGTGGGAGAACTTTCAGGTTGATCTGAGTGAGAGAAGCTGGGATAACGAAAGTGTGCATGATGTGGAGCATCTGAATGAAAAACTGGTTGAGGACGTGAGGGGGTGCTGCTGAGAACCAGATAGGGTTTGTGAGAGTAGGTAGAAGAAAGAATGTATGTAAACCATGGTGGAATGATGAAATCAGAGCAGCTAGGAAGGAGCAAAAGAGAATGAGTAGACAGCGTAGATAGCTGAGGAAAAAGAGGCATGAAAGCGATGAGGCAGAGAATGAGTATCAGAATGCATGGGCGGTGTATGTGAAGCAGCAGTGGTTGACAAGACAAATGATAAAGTGAAGAGTGAAAGGAGTGTGATTCAATCTTTAAGGGAGAAAGGTATGGAAGGTGGCTGTGAATGGTACAAGTTCATGAGAGGTGAGAATATGTCAGGCAGTGTTGGTGTGGAGAGTCTGAAAGTGGATGGTATAGTTATAACAGAGAAGGAAGAAATCAGGAAGGCAATCAAAGGGTTCTGGGAAGAAGATGGGGTAGGTGAGATGTTTAGTGTGAGAGAAGGATGTGTGACACTGGAAAGGAAGAAGGCAGATGAACAGGATGAAAGAATCAGCAGGGAGGAGGTGGAGAGGTGTGTGAGAAGGCAGAAAAATGAAAAGGCAGCAGATCCAGATGATATACTGTATGAGTTCTACAAGATACTGTATGAGTACTATAAGAATGGTGGGGAGGTAGTGATTGATAGAATGACTGAATTATTCAACTGAGTGTGGGTTGAAGAGAGAGTGCCAAGAAAGTGGAATGAGAGCCAAGTGTGCCTGTTGCATAAGGGAGGAATTAAGAGTAAGAATTAGTTGAAGAACTACAGATCAATTACATTAGTGAATACAAAAGGTAAAGTTTTCAGTGCAGTGTTGAATGAGACTATGTAAATAGATTGACAGAGCTGGAGTGCTGGGTGAAGAATAGAATAGATTTTGTATGGATGGGAAAGCTGAGGACAATATGTTTGTGGTGAATGAAATGATTGAGAAGAAAAAGAAGGATGGGGATAAATTGCACCTAGGTTTCCTGGATATAGAAAAAGCTTATGATAAAGTGAACAGAGAAATGTTAGGTAGAGTCTTAGAAAAGATTGGATTGAATCCAAAGATAGTTAACATAGTGCAAAGTATGTATGTAGACACAAGAGCTAGATACAGACTAGGAGACATAGAAACAGACTGGGTGAAGAGTGAGAGAGGAGTTAGGCAAGGCTGTATATTGTTAGCCTGTATACAGATGAACTAGCAGCCAGAATGAGAAGAATGAATGTATGGGTAAGTGTGGGGAATGATAAAGTATGTGTGCTTTTTTTATGCAGATGATGTAGTTGTTATCAGTGAATCGGCAGATGAGCTTCAAAGTTTGTTGGATGTTGTGGATGGGTATGGAAAATACTTTGGAGTAAGGTTTAGCACTGAGAAAAAGCAAGGTAATGATTGTGAATAGGTCAGAAGATGAAAGTAATGTGATATGGAGACTTGGAGAGAATGAGTTGAAACAGATGCAAGAATACAAGTACTTAGGGATGTGGATGAGTCCTAGTGAGTGTGCAAAGGCAAAGAATGAAAAGATAAATATGATAAATCAGTGGGTAGGTCGACTGGGAAGCGCGGTGAGGATGAGAGCCAGTAAGTATGATGTGTTGAGGGAAGTGTGGAAGAGTGTGGCTGTGCCAAGTATAATGTATGGTATGGATGTGATTGCATGGAATGAAGGTGAAATTGATAAGTTAGAAATGGGCCAGAATACAGTAACAAGGATGGCACTGAGTGCACCAAGGTACATAACAGTAGAAGCCTTGAGAGGTGATATGGGATGGAGCGCCTTTAGGGAAAGACTCACAAAAGCCACACTTAGGTACAAGATTAGGCTTGAGAGAATGGATGATGCAAGAATAGCAAGGAAGGTGTACCTGTGGAATGAAAGTGGAAGCAAATGGAGGAAGAGGTGCATGAGAATGACAGACAGGAATGAATTACAAGTTGTGTGGGCGATGAAAATGGCTGGAAGGAATCAAAATGAGCGTGAATGGGTGGTAACAAGAGGAGGCAGAGTGAGAGCTGAATGGAATGTGAGAAAATGGAAGAATGAGATAGACAAAGAAGTGAAGTGTGTGGGACTGAATAAATGGAAGAATGAGATGGAAAGAAAGAAGTCTCTAAAATGATACAAGGAGAAAGAGGCCCTGAGACCTTGAAAGGTGGTATGATGGAAGCCTGGGCGGTGATCTTCTCTTCCGAGCGAGGGCACAGTGTATGGATGTGAATGCATGGAGTTACAGATGGTCTGAGTCCCCAGCAAAGTGTGCCAGATGTGTGACATGAGAGAGGATGAGACAGTGGAACATGTGGTGCTGGAATATGTGAAGTATGCTAGAGACAGGAATGAGATGATGCAAGTGATACTGACTGAGTTAGGGCATGATAGGAATGAAAGAGTGGAGAAGATAGGAAAGGAGTGGATGGTGTTGTTGCTGGGACTGTGTAGAGAGGCGAATGAAAGGATGATTGAGGCGGTGAAAGAGTTTCAGGAGAGAATGTGGCGTGCCAGATGTAAGAACAATTAGCGTAGAGGATGTTATTCGTTTCTCTCTCTCTCTCTCTCTCTCTTTTTTCCTTCTACAGGAGTTGCTGATCCAAAGGCCTGGCTTAGGAGTGATCTCGAGCCACCTGTACTATCAAGATCAAGATCATATAAAACTCCAAGCCAAAGTGAACATCTTTACATTAATTGTAAAGGGTACCATTCCCTTAACTGTCAGGTCGTGTGTGATGGTAAACACTTATCATGAACTGTGTTAAAAGGTATAAAACAGAAGTGATGTGAACATCACTTCTGTTTTATACAGCATAGAAAAATATACGTAAGAAAACACATTATCCTACATAATCTTTAAATGACTTTTTCAACCATCAACTCTTTATAATGATGGTGTCGGGGCTGGAGTAGGGAAAGGCAGGAGAAGCGTGGTGAGGTTTATTGAAGGTAAGTATCCATGTACAGAGAGGGTATGGGACAACCTGTCTCCGTCCCGGCTGAGTAAACACTAGCCCCCACGCGCTGTGATACGGCCGGAAGTTGAGTGTTGCCACACACCCCCACACTCCCCCCCCAATTACACAGGAAGCCCAAAGTGGGCGGTGTAATGGCAAAAACAGAAAATACTTCAAATGAATCAGACCAAGGGTTACAAGCAAAAGGGGGGGAGAAATAAATAAACACAATGTGAACCATCAATGGCAAAACACTATGGGCGTGCGACATTCACAGTGCCACTTAAGGGGTGGTGTCCCCTAATACGTAGTCATAGAGGTGACGTGGCGCCCGTCTGGAGCGCTGGGGCCTTCTTTGAGTAGGCGGGGTGGGGTCAGGTGTTGCAGCTGCCCCGTCGTCGCTTGCCTGAGTGTGCGGTTCGCGCGTGAGCGGCCATAGGTGGCGCCTGTTCCTGATGGTGGCGCGCCCGCTGCCGTCCAGCCGCACCAGGTACTGTCTGGGTGCTGTAGTCTCCAGTACAGTACCTGCGCGATCCCAGCGTCCGCTGCTGGGGTTCTGGATGTGAGTCCGTTGGCCAGGTGTAAGGGGTTCAAGGTTGTGGGCTGACTGGTTGTGCAGAGAGGCTGCGTTGTCCCCAGAGCGGACCAAGGCCCGTTCGCGTTCCCGCAGAAGCCAAGCCCACCGCTCGCTCACTTCATAGAGAGATGTGTCGACAGGTATGGCATCCCGCAGCTGACGTCCTGTGAGCAGCTGGGCTGGGGAGGCTTCAGAGCCCTGCGGGGGGGTGTTGAGATACTGCATGATTGCCCTTGCAGCAGCGTCGGTGTCCAGGGAGCCATTCCGGGCAGTGTTGCCGCGTAGTAGCCTCTTTGCACACTTGACTGCCGCCTCTGCTCGGCCGTTGGACTGGGGATAGTGTGCAGATGAGATCCTCAGGCGTACACACCAGGTGTTGAAGAAGCTCCTGGATTCCTGGCTAGTAAGGTTTGTTCCTCCGTTACACGACAGCTCCTCTGGGATGCCAAAGCGCCTGAACCACCGTCGAAAGATTGCTATCAGGCGTGCTCTGGTGGCATCGCCTGACAGGTGCTCTACCTCAAGCCATCCTGAGAGCCTGTCGGCAAAGGCGACATAGGTGTGGCCATCCAGTTGAAATAAGTCTGCCACTACTTGTTGGAATGGATATAGCGGAGGTGGGGTGGGCATCAGGCTCTCTGCGGGACTGGAGGGGGCGTGCGTGTCGCATACTGCACATTGGCGCCTCTTCTGCTCCACCTCCGCGTCAATCCCTGGCCAGTAGACTGACTGCCTCGCCCTGCGTAGCATGGAGTCCCTGCCCTGGTGCCCCGCGTGCAGGTTGGCCAGGACTGTGCACCTGAGGGCTGCAGGCACGACTAGTCGCGGGTGTTTCTCGTCACAGGTGTACAGGACCACGCTCCCTTGGGAGGACAGGTGGCGCCGCATCCTGAAGTACGGGCGGAGGGCAGGCGGCTCCCAGTCCTTGCGCTCAGCCCACCCGTCATTGGCCACACATTCCCTCAAGAGGCGGTACTCCTCGTCCTGTTCGGCTTCTTCTTCCACTTGACGAAGGTCTACGACATGCCCCATCTCATCTTCAGCTGCTGCGACTGTAGCTGCCGTCATGGCTGCGCATACCAGCTCTTCCTCGTCTTCGTCCAACCTTTCTGGTTCACCTGACAGGATCGGGTAGCGCGACAAGGCATCTGCCGCACAGTTGGTGTCGCCCTTCAGGTACTTGATGCGGAAGGTGAACATTAGCGTCTTCTCTTTCAGGTTGAGAAGCCGGGGATTGGCTATGTCCTTGAGCTCCTTGTCCCCAAAAATTCTTGTGAGGGCCTTGTGGTCTGTGACGAACGTGAGGTTCTTGCAGCCGAGGAGGAGGAGGCGTGCCTTCTTCAGAGACCAGGCGATGGCGAGTGCCTCTCCCTCGAGAGTGCTGTAGTTCTTCTCAGCTGCTGTGAGATGTCGGCTGCCACAGAGCACCAGCTTCCACCCGCTGGGGCAGCACAGTGGCGACTTCTCGGAGACACACTCACAGTACTGCTGCAAGATAACGAAGCCAATACCTTGTCGGCTGTAGTCAGTGAGGACTGGTGTGGGGCGTGATACATCGTAGAAGCGCAGTCCCTCAGCTGCCAGTCTCCCAATGGTGTCTTTTGCCGAGGTGACAAGGGCTTCCAATTGCTTGTCCCAGTACACTACCTTCCCACCTGGCTTCTTGAGTAGTTCCCTGAAGGGTTCCATGACAGGGGCGACTGCCAAGAAGGGTGCAACTTGGTTGACTAGGCCGAACCATGACCGCACATCAGTCAAGGTGGGTTGTGCGGGCATTTTGAAGTCAGTTATGCTGTTGATGAGGTCGCGGCTCGGTTGGTACCCTTCCCAGCCCAGAAGGTAGCCGGCAAAGGTAACGCTCCTCCTGCAGAAGTGGAACTTGTCGGGCCGCAGGGTGACACCACTCTCCATGCACCTCTGGAGGAAGTCGTATGTATGCCAGAAAGCATCGCTGACGCTGCTGTCGTGGAGTAGGGTGTCATCCACGCACTTTAGCTTCCTGGGCACGTCAGTGATGGTGTCATCAAAGCGTTTAGTAAAAGCATCCTGTGACGCACAGTGGCCCATGGGGGTGCGGCAGTACCTGTATCGTCCCCAAGGAGTGATGAATGTTGTGAGCTTGCGACTTTCCTCGTCGAGGGGAACCTGGTGGTATCCTGAGTAGGCATCAGCAATTGTCTTAAATGCATGCTTGGGCACGCTAGAGATGAGGTCGAAGGGCGGTCTGGTGTGATGTGTCTCCCTGAGGCTTGCGCGGTTGAGGCGCTGAAAGTCGACCGTGCGACTGGGTCTGCCGTCCTTTTTTGGCTCCACCACCATTCTAGAGCACCACTCGGTAGGTTCGCCTGCAGGTACCGCTTCGATGATCCCTTTGTCCACGTCATCGTCCAGCTGACGTCGTACCTCGTCAAAGAAGTGGAGCGGGACTGTGGCTGGGACATGGACAGCATGAGGGCATGCGTCAGGTCGTAAGTGGATGTGGTGAGGTGGGCCCTTCATCTCAGGTAGTGGCATGCGTCCCATGGCAAAAACCGTGCGCCCGAAGTGCTCTAGGAACCATTTCTCTAGGCGGTCAACATTTTCCTCAACAAGCTCGTGGGGCGGCGATTCCGGGCGAAGTGGTACTTGTGGGGTGTCTGCAGCCTTGATAGCACACACACTAGTGAGCGCTAGGGGGCGCGGGAAGGTGTGATGGACCAGGTGAAGGGCCTTACATGCCTTGAGCGACAAGTAGAGTTGCTGCACACCTTCCGCTATGTAGATGCATTCCGTCGTGGAGGCAGTCCCCACGGAGACTTGACATGTGATGGTCCCCAGGAGGCGCATGCTGCCCCCGGCAACGTGGGTGACTGCCATGGGTGTAGCCTGGAGCTGACGTTGGGATATGCCGAGGTCCCCCAACAGTAGGCGGCCCGCTACAGACACTTGTGCCCCGGTGTCTGCAACTGCTGTGTAGGAACAAGTGGCGCAGGGCCGGGAGCAACTGATTACCACAGACAGCGACGCCGTAGTCTCCACTCCTCCAACAATCACTGCTCCGGAAGTTGGGGGGAGGTTCGAGTGTTGGGCAGGGCGGGCACTGCCCTGAGGGGTGAGGGCCCGGCACAGGCGCCAGAAGTGCCCCTTCTGGCCACAGCAACGACATGTTGCTGCAAACGCCTTGCACTGCCGCCCACCACAGCACTCAGAGTCTCCGCACGCTGAGCACTGCCTGCGTCCTTGCCGTGCCCCCTCCTGGTGAGCTTTTCCTTGCCTCCCAGACCAGCGCGCTGGACCCGCCGCCGCCACCTCAGCAGGGTGTGAGTCCGTGAAGGGCGGTGGCCACGGGTTGCTAGCTGCCACCCCGGCTACGTCACTAGGGGGCCGCTCACTAGCCTTTTCCGCCACCTCAATAACTTCACACGCGTGGACCACATCACTGAATGACTCGAGGCGTGGGAGGCCTCGCAGCACCTCCGCTTTCATGCTGCGGTCACGTAGCCCCATCACTATTTTCTTGCTGAGCATGTACTCATCCAAGGGACACTGGCACTCGGGACACCGGAAGCCGCACTCGTTTGTTTTGGCGCGGCACTGAGAGATGTACGCACACACGCTGTCACTCGGTGCTTGTACCAGTGAGAAGAACTCTGCCCACGCTCCAATTACACAGCGTGAGCCAATCACTACGCTTCTTACTATGTCAATTGCATCCGTGGTTGAGAGCTGCCTGAATTCGTGCTTGCCCAGGCGCGCGTCGATGCGCTGCTGCACCTCTGTGTTGCAAAGGAGGCGCACATAGGGTGCTGCCATCGGTGGCACCCAGCCGCAGATGCTGCCGTAGTCTTCAACGCTGGTGGCCCACGCCTCAAACGCAGCTGGCGACATGCCCGCGGTCGCTCCCCCTGGTCCGGGTGGAGGAGGTGGTGGGCGCCGCTGCAAGTTTGCTGGTCAAAGCTGCTGCCCGGTGGCTGGTGTGGGGTCAGGGCTTTGTGTGCGCTGCATGGCGCGGTATGACGGCGCCGAAGACCACATGGCTGCGTCTGCTGGGCTAACGGTTCCCGTGGGCATCTGTACGCCACCCATGCCTTCCTCCATTAACCCCTGAAGAAACTGCGCCATGTCGGGGCTGGAGTAGGGAAAGGCAGGAGAAGCGTGGCGAGGTTTATTGAAGGTACAGAGAGGGTACGGGACAACCTGTCTCCGTCCCGGCTGAGTAAACACTAGCCCCCACGCGCAGTGATACGGCCGGAAGTTGAGTGTTGCCACACACCCCCACAGATGATGATAATCACTATAGTTCATCACTATTCAGGAGTGTGTATACTAGACTAAATTACTTAACTAAAACCTAAGCAGAGGTAGTTCATTAGTTATTCTTGCAGACAAGTCAATTAAATATTTGAAGGCAATCACACATCATACTGTACATCACAAAGCTTTAACAATTCTAAATGATGGTGCATATAAATCACATTATGACTAAAATTGCAAAATCAGATCATAAAATATGGTCATACCTTACAGTTTAATATTTAGATAAACAATGGCTATTTCTTAAGACTAAAGTTAATGCTATTTATACTAAAGTAAATGCTAATTATTAATACTTCTTGATTTTAGCTACTTATTTATAAATATACATAAAAAGGCTACAAGAAACTTGCTTACATGTTATTTTCCTTAGTCTGCCATAGCCTAACAAAAGTATCAAATGTGTTGCTAAAGCAGTCAAGTGTTGTTCAACCGGTTCAAAGAATTGCGCTTTTCATAAAAAAAAAAAAAATCTAATGTCTGTTTGCAATTGCAACATCTGTAATGCTACCGTCTCTGTTATACTGCTATTCCACTTGAACTCTCTGTCGCCTTGGTGGTGTGGGGGTTCCTGCAGAGGTTCCTCAGCTGCGTCACCATCCCCCTGTGTGTGTGTCCGAGGGAACTTAAGGGGAAGGCACACGGGGAGCCCCAAGAGAGAGGGTGGCAGGGATGTGGACCACTACACCTTCCTCCTCCAGCACAAGCTCAACAGAAGGGGGAAGTTCACTTGGCCCTGACACATGTAAAAATATGCACTTAAGAAAACAACAAATTTAGGATCAATTGTGACACTGGGAGCAAAAGAAAAGAGGATAACTGTTACTGTATGTAAAGCGTATATACCTCACGTCATTATTCCTCGGCATTTATAAGTAAAATGTTCAATAGTTTTCTATTTGCATGAAAACGTGCAATATGTGTAAGTATCAATATTTAATGCTATATTAAGCACCAAAACCGATGCTCACTTGTTGGTAGTATGGGGTTAACCTGCTGGTCGCCTGCGGGCATCACTCACGGCCAACTCGCGCTCAAAGACGGGCAGGATGGTGACCGAGGTAAATGCTTTAATTTTGTAGTAAAAACTGATTGTCATAGTGCCAAGTTAATTGCATGTATTGTTAATGAATATTGTAATATGTTGAAAGTGTTTAATATCAGTGTATAATGTTATTTTGTAAGAAATTGAGACCGAGAACTTGTTCGCAGTTCTTACGGTCATGCCTACCTCATCAATAAACGTGACGGTCATGCCTACCTCATCAATAAACGTGTCAGGGAGAACTGCCTTTCCTCGACCCTACGATGATGGGTGTGATCAGTAAAACAGATCACTTGAGAACCAATTGATGCCCAGCCGGTGCGGCTACAATAACAGAAAGTAAGTCCTAGACACCTGTGCAAAATGATAGGATAAACCTCATATTTGCCTCTAAAAATAACATTGGATGGGCTTATACCCACTACTGAAAAAAAAAAAGAAATATATATATATATATATATATATATATATATATATATATATATATATATATATATATATATATATATATATATATATATATATATATATATAATCATGATAGACTTAATTAGCCACTGTAACATTATGAACTGTAAAGTATCGTATTTGTGAATAATTTTTGGGACAATTCATGTTAATGGGTTGTTGGTGGTAGGTTATTAGTGTTGCCACGTAGGCAGGAGTGACGTCAACAACAGGGGCGGCAGCCAGTGACTGGAGCAAGGTAACGTGGTTCACATGGAGATGAGAACACGTCAGACACCTAGTCACCACCACACCTGCCACCTGTTCACTGCCCTGCTGCCAGTACTCGTCCATAGCTGTGTTGTGACCCATGTATTCCTATTCTACATATCTTGTTAAGTAAAGAGAAAAAGGGATTTGTTTCCCTGCTGCCTCAAGCTATCTAGGCAGTATGGGGGATAAATTTAACTTGAAGCTGATCCCAGAGTTCGATGGCAGATGGCTGGCCGAGTCGGACAGGAAAAGACTGAAAAGGTGAAGGAGGTGCTGCTGACCGCATTTGCAGTGGACTCTTTATGTGGCCTATGAACAGTTCGTAAGCTGAAAATTGCGCAGTGGGGAGTTGCCAGATGTGTATTTGACTGAGCTTCAGTGCCTGGCATCCCTGTTTGGTAGAATAAGTGACAAAGCCCTTGCCTGTTCCTTCATGGGCGGACTGTCAGAGGATGTCTGCCAGGGCTGTAGTCCAACTGGTCCTATCGTCAAGTCGTCCCATCGCCAAGTCGGCCCATTGTGACTACCAACTTGGTCTACTGTACACCAACTCGGCCCATGCCATACCCATCACATCCAAATTTACTTCGTTAAAGCTATTTAGAGATTTGTGCATTGGGCTTCATATTGTTCAAGTTCAAGGCAGAAGTTAAGGGCAAAATGCATGAAACTATTAAAGCAGGTCACACTAATGAGGTCAACAGTTTGTTTTACCCACCTACAGAAAAGGAAAATACTCTAACAACACTTCAACTGCTACAGCTGTGAAAGGATCGACAACCATGTCTAGGGAGAAACAATTATAATGAGCAATAACACATATATGGTTGAGGTATAAAATTCCATCAGATAACAGCCCTCGTAACAAATCTTCCAACTGTGCAACAGTGTGTTACAGTCTCAAGTCAAGTAGTGTCATTTATTGCCTCCTGGATGGCAGGCCTTGTCAGCATCTAAGGAGAGAGTAAAGTTCACTACACAGCTATTCACTTAAGTCTTCTGTGGCTGAGCAGCATCAGCCAACAGTAGCTCACTAACAAGGGAAACAACTATAGACAAGAGCCCACAAACACACAGGAGGGTAATTCACTGCTCACAGTACAAGAGCACACACACAGCCAAGGAGTCACTTCTTGGATATGGAGTGTGTGTTATACACAACAACACTCCCTGGCAGGCTACTAAGGAGACTCCTATACTATGTAAGTAGGCCAGGGCATATGACCAATAATAACTCACTTATCCCCTTAAAGCAACAGATCTGACTAACTGTTATCCCACCTCAGTCTCCAACAGATATTATTGCCTGTTTCAATACGTCTACTCCATCAAAGGGCTGGGTAGTGACTGATTTTGGGAAAGTGCGCCAAATACTCTCCCACTCTGCTTCAAAGGGGGTCTACAAGAGGGGGCGGTGGATGGGGTGGTAACATACATACACACACACACACACCCAACTGCTTGCTGCTCTGGACTCCATGCTGGTTTACATGAACAAAATGCTCTACTTATGAAAATTCTAATGATCAAACTAGGGGGGGGCTAGATAAATACTAATTACTTTATTGTTAAGAGCAACTCTTCTATTAAATACTGGAAGATACTCATATTGAATGGACAAAGGGAAGTAAGGAAATTCATGTAGGAAATATGAGTGACTGCATAGATAAATGCACACCACAGCTTTCAACTTCATAAAGGCCCCCTCATACTCTCCGATTCACTTCCTACGACACCCCTTCTGTAGAATGTCGGTTAAAGGGGCAAGTAGGGTTGAGTACCTCAGTACAAATTAGCAGCCAGGTTGAGTACCTCAGTACAAATTAGCAGCCAGGTTGAGTACCTCAGTACAAATTAGCAGTAGTATCCCACTATCCTGAGGAACCTCTGGAGAGCGTGGTGACAGGACAGGGCAGGAATCTGCCCTGTCCTGTCGCTGCTTTGGCTTCGGAAGGCTTTGGCTTTGGCTTCAGGAGAGGTCACATAGCCTTGTCCTACTACATATCCCAAGTAATAGACTTCAGCCTTAACAAACTCACATTTATTGAGGTTGACGACTAACTCCACCTCATGGAGTTGTGCAAGCATCCACATTGGTGAGGTGATCTTGCCAGGTCTTGTCATAAATTACTGTCATCAATATAGGTGATATAGTGGGGCAAACCCTCCACTACCTAGTCTGTCAACCACTGGAAGGTGGCTGGGGCATTTTTGAGGCCATAAGGCATGATCTGGCACTGATAGACAGCACCATTGGCCACAAAGCTGGCAGTCTCCTTGGCCCAGTCCATCAAAGGGGCCTGCCAGTACCCACTGACAAGATAAATTTTTGTGATAAAGGTGGCTGCCTCAATGCGGTCCACAGAATCATCTACTCTCACCAGGAGGTAAGTGTCAACCTTCGAAAGAGAGTTCACCTTTCTAAAGTTGATACAGAACCTGTGTGTCAGGTTTTGGCTGGATGGCTCCATTCACTGTAAGCCTTCTTAATAAGCCCATGCTCCAACATGCTTTCTAATTCCTACTCCAACAACTGCTGCTTGTGGAGATTTACACAGTAGGGTAGTAGCTTCACAGGAACAGCATCCCTTACATCAGTGTCATGCTCTACAAGAGCCGTCCTTCCTAGAGTACTGCAAAAAACCAATGGATATTTTCCCAAGTGATCTAACATTTCTCACTGGCATGCCTCTTTCAGGTGGCTCAGTTTTTCCTCTAGGAGCTGAACACTATTCTGCTTCCAATTCCAATTGGTTCAGGGCCAAGATTATCAAGTTCCTTTCCTTTATTTCCAAAAAAACAAAACTAAAGGTGTCTCTTCCATGGCAGAAATTAAAGAGCCTTGCTGGCTATTCTTGCAATAATAGGGCTTCATCATATTAACATGGCAAAGCTGAGTCTGCTTTTGTCAGTTGGGAGTGACAAGCAGATAACCTTATTCACTCATGTGTCTCTCCATTACACAGGGACCGCTGTAGCATGGAGCCAGTGGCTGTCCCTGAATTGGGAGTAACACCAGCACTTCATCCCTGGGGGCAAAACATCAATACTTGGCCTTCTGGTCATAGTACATCTTCATATGCTTCTGAATCTGGTCCAGATGCAACTGAGCCACTTTGAGTGCTTTCAGTAACCTCTCCTGTGTGCACATTACCATGTTCAACAGATTCTGGAGGACCAGAGCAGGGGCAGCACCAGGCACCTTGAACCACATCCAATGGGCCATGCACACGGTACCCAAACACCACCTGGTTCGGCGAGAACCCCAGTGACTCAGTGGGTACCTCTTGCACAGCAAACATTACATAAAGGGACCACCTCATCCCAATCCTTGTCATGGTCCAAACAAAAAGTTCTCAACATGGTTTTCAGTGTCTGATGGTGCCTCTCCAAGGCCCCTTGTGACTGAGGGTGGTAGGCACCGGAAAAGATGTGCCTAATGCCCCACTCAGTCATGGTTTGAGCAAACAATTTTTAAGTAAAATTGGTCCCTTGGTCTGACTGGACCTCAGAAGGCAGTCCAAAATGAGTAAAGAAATGTAGTAGGTCCTTGAGCACCATTCTGGAATGGATGCTCCTGATGGGTATGGCTTCTGAGTACCTTGTGGTGACATCCATGATAGTCAGCAGGTACTTATAGCCTGCTTGAGAAGGGGGGAAAGGGTCACATTATCAACAAGTACTCAGGTGAAAGGAGGATCAACAGTGGGGATAGGGTGAAGAGGTGCTACTGGTGGCACTTAGGCTTGCCCACCATTTGACAGGTGTGGCAGCACTTAAGAATAGTAACAACACTACCCATCATCTGGGCCACCAAAAATTCCTCTGTAGCCTTGCCATGGTTTTCCTAATTCCAAGGTAACCCATCATCAGGCTCTCATGTGTCAATAGCACAAGTGCTTCTTTGATCTTAGACGGCACTACCACTTGGAGTAATTCACCTCCAACTTCTCTCCACCGACGCTTAAAAATTTTCTTCTGTACCACAAATTCTTCCCTACCTTCCACTTCTTCACTACCTTCACCCACCTTGGCAAAGCATGGGGCCAATTCTTCATCTCCCTTTTGCTTGTTAGGGTTAGTTACAATTATTATTATTATTATTATTATTTATTATTATTATTATTATTGTTATTATTATTATTATTATTATTATTATTATTATTATTATTATTATTATTATTATTATTATTATTATTATTATTGTGTTAGATTTTTCCTCCTCTTTCTCCTCTGCCTGGCCTGTGCATGCTGAGGTCAGGTGAATGTGGATGTTAGGTAGGTTTATTTAATATTCATATCTAGAGGATGAATAGGAGAGAGTGTACATATTTTCTTCATTATCTATGTAGTATTATCATTACTTTAATTGTAACCTTTCTTTTAAAATAATAAACTTGTTATTTGATAATATGATGTCAACTTTTGCTAGCAGAGGGGCATTGATGGCACTTGGGTGTGTGGCTTGTCTAGTAGGAAGCCTTGCCTCTGTGTGTAAATCTTGTAAATACACAGATGTTTCCACATCCCTGCTAATTCTCACTGAAATAAACATCACTAAACAACCAGAAAGAGAGAGAAGACTATATGGTGAGTACATCGGTGAAAACTTTGTCTGAGACTGTCACACTGATTCACCATAACATGCTCATCAATGAGCTCATCAGGCTCAACCTCATTAAGATCCTTCAGGACTACAGGATCAGGTGGCAGAGGCAAAGCTGACACCCTAGTCAACCTCCAGTGCCCGTGGTGTGAACGAAAGTTGCTCACTAAACTGGGAGAAACCTTATCCTCTCCAGATACCTGACTGGCAGCCGAATCAGCAGTTAACCTGGGTGGGCCACTGCAGGGGTCATCACCTGTTGGGTCTACACCTGGCAAGGAAACAGCCTGTTCCCTGTCTTTTGGACACTCTGCAGGGGAGGAGACTTCCACCTCCCTCACAGAGCTGGGAGCTGAATTGTCTAAACCCTCACCAGCAGTAGGAAAGACCTCTGGGCCACCACTCTGCCTCCACTGCAACACTTACATCACCCCTGCCTTATTGCAGTCAACCCCAGGAACTGCAAAGGACTTCACCCTCTTTGCCATGAAGCAGGTGATAACATTAACAGTCAGGTACCTCAACAGCCTCCACATCTGGTATGGGGTCTGCAGATGGGGGCTGTACTCAAACTTTCCCTCCTGCCAGATCATTTCCCAAAAGGAAGTCAACTCTGGACACTAGCAGGTCCTCTGCCATAGCCACTTGTGCCTCTGTGATCACCAGCAGACAAGTCAACCTCACCTTGGTAATGGCAAACCTCTCGATAGCATTGATGCCCCAACACAGCACTGCCTTCCTGGAGGCTACCTTCCTCCCAGTAATATTCTAGCATAAAGATTGTTGGCCTGCTGTGTCATGCAACATTGTGACAGGATACACCACCCTTGCAATCTTGACAGTCCCCTGCCACAAGAAAGGACAGCACCAATCTAACCCTGACCTCACTCTCTCAGGCAGTGTACTAACTGCCAACACGGGAGCAACAGGCTGTCTTCTCTCTGGCTGGACTGTATGGGGATTCAAAGGCTTCCTCCTTACCCTAGTCAAGCCAGACCAGCAAAGCTACTGGCTTCTGGGGAGGCTTTGGGGCAGAACTTGAGGCATTTGAACCAGAAGTGCCCTGTAGCCTTGCCCCGTAGCCTTAAAGTGGTAACAGGTAGGCTGGTTATTAAATTTAGGGGTGCTGTGCACCATAATCCTCATTGCCCTCTTCTTTGAGTCAAAGGGAGGTCTGGTGTTAAATGAATTCCTGGGCACAGACTTATTTCCAAACCCACCACTGTGGCAGGGATTTCCTGTGGGGCCAACACTACCACCTCCACTGCTTCCTGATCATTTCTCCCCAGCCAGCTTAACTCCCATACCTCTGTGGTGGGATGCATGACAGTGGACCAACACACAGTCATCCACCCATGTAGCCGCCTCCTTAAAGCTTTTAAATCTTTTCTCATAGAGCAGCAGTACTAACTCCTTTATGGCCACATGCTCCATTACCATGAGTTCCCTTAACTCACGGTAGGAGGTGGCCTACTTGCTAGCAATCCACTTTTCATGTGTCTCCTCCAGGTAGCAAGCACATTCTAAATAGGAATCACTAGGCCTCTTCTTTCCTCTACAGAACTGCAGCCCGTATGCCTCCAACTGTAGCTCATAAGCCCTCAGGATGTCAGTCTTAAATTCCTTGTAATCCTCCAAATCCTCCACTGACATCCTATGATAAACTTCTAAAGCCTTACCCTTTAACATATTGACCACAAGGCCAACCCATCTCTCCTGAGGCCAATCAAATTCAGAGGCCTTCTTCTCAAATTGCCTGAACAATTTGATTACCTTCTCATCAAACTCTGGTATTAATTTCAAACTCCTCACCATCTGGCTTTCTATGGTATTCTCCTTAACTCCTTCTCTTCTCCTCAAGCCATGAGGTGAATTAGCCTCAATCTTCATCTTCAATTCAAACATCCTATTCATTTTAGCCTCCTCTCTCATACATCTTTGCCTCCTTCTCTGCCTCAAGTAATCTCATTTCCTTCTCCTTCTTGGCTTCAAGTAATCTCATTTCCTTCTCCTTCTTGGCTTTAAGTAGCCTCATCTCTTTCTTTTGCTTGAGTAATCTGGCCTTCTCCTCAGCCTCAAGTAATCTGGCCCTCTCCTTGGCCTCAAGCCTCTAAGCTTCCCTCTTGGCTTCAAGCCTCCTGGCTTCTTAAGCCCCCTCAGCCTTCAATCTCCTTTCCTCAGCTTTCAATTTGAGCCTTCTTTTCTCTCTCTCTCAGTCTCTCTGGCCTCTTTCTCTGCCTCAAGCTCCATTCTCCTTAATTCTCTCTCTCTCTCTCTCTCTCTCTCTCTCTCTCTCTCTCTCTTGGCTTCAGACTTGAGCTTCTTCACTTTCAATTTAAATCTCATCTCCTCAGACATACCCTCTGTCTGGGAGAAGCCACCAATGCTGCAGGCAGGGCTAACACATCCATGGACGCTGTGGGTGGGGACTAGGTGTCCTCATGCCAAACTGGGCTAAATCTACACTGCAGCTTCCAGTAGAGGCAGGGGACTTAGGTTGTGAGTCACCTTGGTTACCAGCCTTGCCCTCCATAGCTTACACTGTATGTGGGCACACACAAGACAACGAAACAAACAACAAACTATCTCCCCCATGTGGCGATGAAACTTCCATCTATCATGGCGAGGTTGCCAATTTCTGTTACGACCACAATTTCTGGCCCCTTTGCATAGCTGCTGCAACTGGACTAGTTTCTCTGAATAACCTCCTATGTGGACTCAGTGCAAGGCTTGTGACTCCTGCACCCTTTCACAACCAGTCATAACACCAGGTCACATTAATAAGGTCACCAGTCTGTTTTTACCCACCTACAGACAAGCAAAATACTCTAACAACATTTAACTCCCACAGCTGTGAAAGGATCAACAACCACGTCTAGGGAAAAACAATCATAATGAGCAATAAGACATATATGGTCGAGGTATGAAACCCTGCTAGACAATCGCCCTCATAGCAATTCCTCCCACTGTCCAACAGCATGTTATAGCCTCAAGCCAAGTAGTGTTGTTTAGTGCCTCCTGGATGGCAGGCCTTGTCAGGACCTGAGGAGAGAGTAAAAATCACTACACAGCTATTCACTTAAGTCCTCTGTGACTGAGCAGCATCAGCCAACAGTAACATTTAACACAACAAGCTCATTAACAAGGGAAATGACTACAGACAAGTGCTCACAAACATACAGGAGGATAATTCACCTCTCACTGTACAAGAATTCGGCTCGCACACACACACAGCCAAGGAGTCACTTCCCTGGTTATGTAATGTGTTATACGCAACAACACTCCCTGGCAGGCTATTAAGGAGACTCCTATACTATGTAAGTAGGCTGGGGCATATGGCCAGTAATGACTCACTTATCTCCTTAAAACAACTGACCTGACTAACTGTTAACCCGTCCCAGTCTCTGCCCGTCTTGATACATCTGCTCCATCTAAGGGCTGGGTAGTGAGTGACTGTGGGAAAGTGTGCCAAACAGTCTCCCACTCTGCTACAAGGGAGTGGATGTACAAGAGAGGGGTTGGGATGGGGTGGTGACATACATACACACATACACCCAACTGCTTGCTGCTCTGCACCCTGTGCTGGTTTACATGAACAAAACACTCTACTTCTGAAAATTCTAACAATCAAACTAGGGAGGCTAGATGAATTATGATTACTTTATTGCCAAGAGCAATTCTTCTACTAAATACTGGATGAGACTTAGATTGAATGGACAAGGGGAAGTAAGGAAATTTATGTGGGGAATATGAGTGACTGCACAGATAAGTAATATACTAGAAGCTTCAGGCTGGATAGGCTATGTGTCAAGGATACATCCAAGTCTCATCCTCAGCCTGTCTCTCTTCTCATCTCTCTCCCTCCCCTTTCTTCATTATTCTTTTCTCATTCATTCTTACTTCTTTCTTCATTTTATATCACATTATCTCACTATACACAACAACATCCATACATAAAAAGAAAATGGGTATAAGGTTTTACACATCCTTGGGTTACCAAACTTAGCAATTCTCCTCAAGGCCTCTCCCATCACTCTTGAAATTTCCACTGAGCCTAACAGGTCTCAGCATAAAACAACAACAATGAAGTCCCTTTAAGACCCATTGCCACCCTTTTTTCTAGTGGATTCTGTACTCCATTTTACTCACCTAAGTGACTTCCTTTCATCTTGCTCGCATCCCAACCTATGCTCACTTGAGAGTCTGAATAACTTGCCAAACTTGGCAAATCTGGCACACTCTGCATCTATGTTAACACTTCCCAGGTCCCTGGCCTGACATTCTTAACATATATAAAATATAAATATTCATTCACTCCTTCACTCATCTTCATTCACTCATCACTTCCTCCTCAGCAGCAGGTGATCTTCCTTGGCGAGTTGTAGTCAGAGCTTAGATTACATCCTGATGTCCCTCCAGCCCTCACACCTAGTAGATTGTCCAGTGGGGCCTGTCCATACCTCTTTTTAGGAAATGTGACAGGATATGTGGGGCCTGTCCATCTTCTTCCTTGAGTGGTTCCCCTCAGAGCCTGTCCATACCTCTTTTGAGGAAATGGTTCCTCTTCAAGTCTTTCAGGGCTCAAACTAGGCCCAGGAGAGTTAAAGCAGAGTCAACTGACCAGATCCACCCAACCAAACAATACACTTCACACACAGCCTAACCTTCGGATGTTCACTCATTTTTCTGATATACATACAAAATATAACTTAATCTTAAGCACCATAGGCATCTTTTAGAACAGTTATTTTTCTGATGTACACATTAGCACTCCTCTATGAGACATCGAGGAGGACAGCTCATCCAGGGTGGTGGAGGTTCAGTTCCAGCCCAATCAACACACAACACTTCAGGAGGGGTCAGCAGCCATTCTCTTGGGCCTTGCAAAGACTTGGCCTTTTCTGTGGCCCTTCTGTGCAGGTATGTAGTGCAGTCTCTCAGGCTGCATGGTGTCATGCCTTGCATCATGATGTGGTATCAGGTCAAGAAGTCCTGACATTGATCAGACAGGAATCCCTCACCAGTGTCAGAGACCAAGGACTGCATCACTCCGAAGTCTGCCACACAGCTCTCCAACACGCCACAAAGCTCTCCAACACATCAGTGATCAGTTGAGTACTTCTGGTCTTTAAAGGTACAAATCTAACAAGACAGTTACCGTAGTCGACCATGGCAAGGACACATCTAGGATCTGGAGTTCCCACCTCCTTGTTAGAAACACCAACTACACCTTTTCAAACTGATCAATGTTGTTTGGTTATTTCCTTACAACTAGTTTTAAACCTATTTTTAATCCAGGCTAACTTATGTACTAACCTTAATCCAGACTAATTTAAATCTACCTTAATCCAAGCCTATATCCAGGCTACCCCAGTTCATCCCAGTTTTTCCCAGTCTATCCTAGTTTTTTCCAGTCCATCTTAACCTCTCCCATTATTTGACTGTGACCTACCTGAGAAATTCTCCACATTTTGCTTGCTTTATGACCAATAGTGGCTGTCAGTTCCCAGCTACAGTGCCCTTTTCCTCTAAGTTACAATCAACTTAGATCCATTAGATAACATTAATCCACCATGCGTGGTGCCTGTCTCAGCTGCATAGATTGTTTAATTTAGTTTTTAGTTTTGTTTTCATTAACTTTTACCTTAAATTTTTCTTTACCTTTTAACTCTTTACTTATTACAGAATGGATTCTAGAATGATATTATTTTATCTTACCTTGAATTCTTTACCTTTGGTTACTTGGTAACATATCCAAGCATCAAAAATAATTACTTTTTTTTTTTTTTTTATGTAGGAAGGACACTGGCCAAGGGCAACAAAAATCTAATAAAAAAATGCCCACTGAAATGCCAGTCCCATAAAAGGGTCAAAGCAGTGGTCAAAAATTCATGAATAAGTGTCTTGAAACCTCCCTCTTGAAGGAATTCAAGTCATAGGAAGGTGGAAATACAGAAGCAGGCAGGGAGTTCCAGAGTTTACCAGAGAAAGGGATGAATGATTGAGAATACTGGTTAACTCTTGTGTTAGAGAGGTGGACAGAATAGGAGTGAGAGAAAGAAGAAAGTCTTGTGCAGTGAGGCCACGGAAGGAGGGGAGGCATGCAGTTAGCAAGATCAGAAGAGCAGTTAGCATGAAAATAGCGGTAGAAGACAGCTAGATATGCAAGATTGCAGCGGTGAGAGAGAGGCTGAAGACAGTTAGAGGAGAGGAGTTGATGAGACGAAAAGCTTTTGATTCCACCCTGTCTAGAAGAGCAGTATGAGTGGAACCCCCCTAGGACATGTGAAGCATACTCCATACATTGACGGATAAGGCCCTTGTACAGAGCTAGCAGCCGGGGGGGTGAGAAAAACTGGCGGAGACGTCTCAGAACGCCCAACTTCATAGAAGCTGTTTTAGCTAGAGATGAGATGTGAAGTTTCCAGTTCAGATTATAAGTAAAGGACAGACCGAGGATGTTCAGTGTAGAAGAGGGGGACAGTTGAGTGACATTGAAGACGAGGGGATAGTTGTCTGGAAGGTTGTGTCGAGTTGATAGATGGAAGAATTGAGTTTTTGAGGCACTGAACAATACCAAGTTTGCTCTGCCCCAATCAGGAATTTTAGAAAGATCAGAAGTCAAGCGTTCTGTGGCTTCCCTGCGTGATATGTTTACCTCCTGAAGGGTTGGACGTCTATGAAAAGACGTGAAAAAGTGCAGGGTGGTATCATCAGCGTAGGAGTGGATAGGACAAGAAGTTTGGTTTAGAAGATCATTAATGAATAATAAGAAGAGAGTGGGTGACAGGACAGAACCCTGAGGAACACCACTGTTAATAGATTTAGGAGAAGAACAGTGACCGTCTACCACAGCAGCAATAGAACGGTCAGAAAGGAAACTTGAGATGAAGTTACAGAGAGAAGGATAGAAACCGTAGGAGGGTAGTTTGGAAATCAAAGCTTTGTGCCAGACTCTATCAAAAGCTTTTGATATGTCCAAGGCAACAGCAAAAGTTTCACCAAAATCTCTAAAAGAGGATGACCAAGACTCAGTAAGGAAAGCCAGAAGATCACCAGTAGAGCGGCCTTGACGGAACCCATACTGGCGATCAGATAGAAGGCTGTGAAGTGATAGATGTTTAAGAATCTTCCTGTTGAGGATAGATTAAAAAATTTTAGATAGGCAGAAAATTAAAGCAATAGGACGGCAGTTTGAGGAATTAGAACAGTCACCCTTTTTAGGAACAGGTTGAATGTAGGCAAACTTGGTAGCATTACCCTTATTTTTTTCAGGCATTGATGTCTCTTCAGAGTAATGAATTTATAGGTATAGTTTATCTTTTTCTTTCTTTTTTTTTTACAAAATGGGTGGGTGCAACTGGGAGGAAGGATAATGGCTCACCTCACAAAACAAACAAAATTTATTCCGTTATTATTTCACCATAACTAATTCACAATTTAATTCACATGAACTTAAGGGAACAAGAACAGAGAAAACTTAATATCCAAAATTTCTCCACACACTTTCACCTAACTGGCAGGCAATCCTGCCCACTAAAGCCCCAAATTATGGACCTATTTCCCTCCCCCAGGCAAAAAAAAAAAAAAAAAAAAAATGGCGGTCCACAGACCGTCACTCACAATTATACATCCTGATACCATGATATCATAGTTATATGGGAAATCTCCCCCTCCCACTCCCACAAATTAGCACAGGTAAGTGGTATGGTTCACTGACTGGCCATCACTTACAGCACAGCATTACCATATCCACCATCTTACATCTCATACACATACTGCCCTAACCACACTCGACCATTAAATGCACACTGGCCTTTACAAGGCATTACTTCCCTTAACACTATCCTTTAACGTGGTTCAGAGAAATACACTCATCTAAAACATTACATCCTGTAAGATAGAGGGAAGGTGAGTGGGGAGTCACATCATGAGGCACAGCGCGGCTTTGTCTGTCACTGTGAGGGACACCAACACATACATATCATTATTTCACTTATAATTACTTTATCACACTTCACTTCACCCTCAATTTATTGTCACTATCTTTCCTAACACATATATGTAGTCACACACTATTACAACTTTAAATTCAAGGCACCTGTGAGACAGAGGGGAGGTGAGTGGGGAGTGGCATCACGAGGCATGATGGGTTTTGTCTGCCCTGCACCATGCCAGCACATTCTCTCGCTTGCAAGTTGCCCTAATAACATTTAATTCCCTCTTTCCTCTCCCTTGCTATACCACTTTGGGATCTATTATCCCATTAGTAAAATCAATCAATGAATGTAGAAAAATTTAGTTGCAGGGGCAAAAATAATTCCCAGGGTTGTTTTTAATAATTTCCTTTTTGAGTAATTGATATCTGTGTTCCCACTTAGTCAGTTGAGACATTAATTCTGTACTCCTTACCCAAATGAGCTATTAGATATATGCATCAGCAGGTCATTTAAAACAGTCAGAAGACAAGGAGGACAACATTATTGACGTGTCCTATTCACCTCATATATATATATATATATATATATATATATATATATATATATATATATATATATATATATATATATATATATATATATATATATAAAATTCCCTCTCTCCTCTTACTGGAAAACCATTTTTACTTTTCAGGTAATTAGAATGATTTATAATTTCCAATATGCATTTCACTGATAGATGACAATAGTTATTTAATACATCAGTGTTTGGAAAGTTAAGTACATGGAGTTTTTTTATAGTTTATTATCAAACAATCCAACACCAAACTTTACTGTTGCTGAAGTACTGACACACTTGAAAGGGTTACATAAAAGGCATAAAGCAGAGGTTAATAACTGCATGTCTGCATGCATGTATGAGAAAATAAATAAACACTGCAAGTGAAGTGGTATATTAGCAGGGTAGGATATTGGTTCTTTATGTAACTCTGGTGAGTAACACTTTGAATTCTTCCTTAAATGTTAACAGTGTATTTTGCTTCAATACAAAGGCATGTTTCATGTTTATACAAGTCACCCTTAATGACTTTACAGCTTATCAAGCTACCTGCTGTATGGCTGCAGCTTTGGAGCTTTAATATTTCATGGCTGTATGACTGATGCAATGCCATCTTTTGAGGAGGAAGTGTGTTCACAAAGACACACACAAAGCAATACTAAATATAAACAAAATGCTCACACAGATCATTACTAAAAAAATGAACAAAATGTTCATATGATGACTGATCTATAACTCGTTGCCCAGAAGTGACAACCTATGTATCTTCCTTCTTCCTTTGTAAAATTTGGAAGCCTTGGGTAAGAGAAGTAAAAGTGATGGCCACATAACACACTTAAGTACTGATCCCACATAAATTCTTCTGAGTTGGATAGGGCATCAAAAGTTTGTATACAACGTCTTACACTCCTGAATTTCAAAGAACCCTGAGCAGGATTACCTATGACTTGGGATAAGATTAAAATAAATTATAATTACTGTATTTCACATTTTACTAAATCTGCAATTTGTATACACTGAATTTCATACTGATTTATTCTAAATATACTGAATAAAATGATAAACACCATTTCACAATACATACCTCAAAATCAATACAACCCAACACTCAAAGAACTGTTACTTTTGGTTTATTATTTCCAAACCATATCAAGCCACAATAACTTCTTCACACAACCAAGGTATGAGAGTAGTCATGGTGAAAGTGGTGTAGAACAGCAGTAAATTACAACCTTTTGGATAGAAAACTCTGTTATTTATTCAGCTCAAACATGTGATGCATACATAGGATGCACATGGTCAAATAAATATAATTATCCTTTAAGTCTGCTGACACTACAGTCCACTCATTCTCTGGTTATTCTTGAAGCTGAAGAGATGAGACAAGTATGAGTTTCCAAAATAATTTACGAAAACCAGATCTCTTCCCAAAGCATGTAAAAGAAATTTCATGTTGCTTGAAATTGCAATACACTGCTTGAAGCTGCTGCTTGTTCTTGAGTAAACTGGAACACTCTAAGCTCAGACAGCACTCCCTCTGTGGCATCTGGAAAAATAGAAGTCAAGGAAAAATAAAGATTTATAGGCAGTGGTGTAGCCACAACAGCCATTCATGTCTACAAATAAGGTTTCTGACAAGCAAAACATGACATAACCCATGACGGAATGATAAACAAAACTACACACCAACAGAATGATAAGACTGCTTGCTCTCTGCTCCCACCAAGTTTGGTGGTTAAAATCACTAAGTTCTTCCAAACAGGTAATAGAACATTGTAACATCAACATCCTTTTAATCAAATGTGTCCAATGTTGCACATTCCATTACAAATTTGCATCCACCTATCCTCTATTTCTATGTTCATAGTTACTGCTCTTCTGAATTTATGAAATGTATATCTCTCTACTTCAGTGGCTTCTCAATACAAATTTCTGCTTACTTTTTTTTCCTTTCACTTGTACATCTTGAGAATTTCCTTTTTTAATTCTGAAAGGGTTTTTTTTTTCACTCACCTGTTCTTGTAGTTAGCATTACATGCTTCTTTTTATTACCCAACTCATCCTTCCCACACTTAAATTTAACTCCATTCATATTTTGTAGGTCAGTTTTGTCATGGCAACACTGGCAACCTAGTACCCACCTGCTGTCTCAGAGACTGGGAGACTGGGAGGGTTTGAGCAGAAGAAACAGACCAGTGAAAAAATCCCTTTTAAGATTAGACAAGGGATTTGTTTCAAACAGTATTAATTTTTTCTACTAAGCAGATTCCCACATTAAAAGGAAGGATCATGCTCTCTAAGTGGAGAAAGAAGGTGAGTGTCCACATTAAGGGTGAGTGACCAACTCACTAGTGTAGGTCCTGACAGCAGTGAGGAAATGGGGAGTGGTAGTCCCACCTAGGACTTCACACTGAATGCCTATGATACACTGAATTAAAGGGGAAGAGTCACTGTACTCTGAAGGAGTGACAACTGCTATGGGGACCTCAAGCAACAAAGTCAGTGGCCACTACAAATGGGCCCATAGCAAAGAAGTCACTCTATTGGAAGTCCTTCAGGTAATGGTTGGTAAGGAGTGAAGGGATCTTCCACATCCAAAATTGAAGAAATAGATTTGTTTCTCCACAGGAGAAGGAAAGTGGTGATGCCTCAGATATTATGAACCCTCATCTTGAGTAATAGACAGAGATCCTCAGACTGAGACTTGTATGCCCTGAGAGATTTCCATTGGTCCCTAATTGACAAGAGATGCCTGGAGCAAGAAAGAGCAGATATCATGCATTAGTACAAAGCTAGTACTCCAACAGGACACAAAAGATGTTACTCATCTTCAGGACCAACAAAGGAAAGCTAGGCTCCAGAGCTTGAATTCTTGTGAAAGTTTGAGTCTGTCCCAGTTTTGGCTATTAATTCAGGTTGGAGAGAGCTTGGAGCTCACCAACTCTCCTAGCTGTTGTGGGAGATACCAGAAAAATGTTTTTCTTTGTCAAATCCCTCTGGGAGGCATGAATGAGGTGCTCAAATTCAAAATATGAATGACCTTCAGGACCACATCCACATTCCTAGAAAGAATCCTTTAGATTGTCCTCAGCATGTCTACCACAGGCCTTGACAATGTCACAGAGAACTGGGTCATCTGACAGGTTGAATTCTTTGTAAACAAGGACACTTTTCAGCATTGTTTTATACCCTCTGATGACTGAAACTGACAAAGAACACCATTGTCTCAAGTACAGGAGGAAATCCACAAACTTTTGGCTGGAGGGGCTGTGTGACCACACTTCCTATACACTGATGATACCAATTCCAAAAA
Source organism: Scylla paramamosain (assembly GCF_035594125.1). Classification (NCBI taxonomy): domain Eukaryota; kingdom Metazoa; phylum Arthropoda; class Malacostraca; order Decapoda; family Portunidae; genus Scylla; species Scylla paramamosain. Next base: position 8,005,041 of record NC_087161.1, read on the forward strand.
TACTGATAGTTCATAGTTGTGGAATGACATCTAGCTTTAGCCAAGAACTGTGCAACTTGTCTTGAATAGCCCCTGTGACAAAGCAACACCTGACAGTCTCCACACAACTAGAGGAAGCACGTGGAGAGAGTGATGTAAATGGTGGATATGTGGCTGGTGCATGATGTCTAGTCATGGTGGAAGGCACTGAGGAGTGTCAATTATTGCCTGAATTAAGTCTAAAAACCACTCCATCTGAGACCAGAATGGGGCTATTAGGATGAGTGTGGTTCCTTGGGAGTCCCAGTTTATTGAGGGCCTTCCTCACACAAGGGAAAAGTGCAAAAGCATACAGCTCCTGGTGGTCTCAGCTGTATAGAAAGGTGTCAGTTGCTATTGCCATGGAGTCCTGGAACAGGGAAATAAAGGTCCAGTCTGAAGCTGAGCCTGGTGGCAAACAGGTCTACCAATGGGCAACCTTACACCTTCCACAGTGTGCTGCCCATCTCCTGGTGCAGGGTCCACTCCATGGGGATAACTTGTTTCTGCTGAGACAGTCTGTGAGGATGATTGGAAAAAACCAGACAAACTGGGTGAAAAGCTGCACTGAATTGTCCTCCATCCATTCCAGTATCTGCTGAGCCTCCATGTTGAGCAGAGAAGACCAGGTTCCTCTTTCCCAGCTGGATAAACCAGTGCAGTCACAATGTTGGAGAATACCGCCAATGTCCGACCCCAAACTAGTTCCATAAAATGTTGAAGACCCAGTCTTATCACTTGGAGCTCCAGAATGTTGATGTGAAGTGTTGTCTCTGGAGCAGACCAGAGACCACTCATTGTCACATAAAGGACTGAAGCCCCCCACCTGTTAGAGGAAGAGTCTGTGTACAGGCATAGATCTGGAGATGCTGCCTGCAGTGACTGGCCTGACCAGAGGCTAGCATTGTCCAACCATCAAAGGCCAAAACAAAAGTCCATGGTTCATGATACTGAAAGCTGGTCATCCTGCAACTGTCTGTTCTAAGCACAGGACAGGTGGAGCTGTAGGCTCCTCATCCTGTAGTGCCTGCCATGCACTAAGTGAATACAGCCCAACAATACCAACCAATCCCTGGCATGGGGAACCACAAGAAGGTCTTGATCAACTGTAGAAAGTTGCCTATTGTCTAGGCATGCCCTGATCAGAAGTCTTCAAAAGAGAATGCATCTCCATCTCCAAAAAAGTTCTTGATCTGAGTGGGAGAGAGGTCTGATTTCTCCCAGTTGACCATCACACCAAATCTGGAGCACAGATGCAGGAGGACTTTGGTACCATGGTGTGCTTCTTGCTTGGAGGATGCTAGGAAGAGCCAATCATCCAAGTAGAAGACAAACTCCCTTCTGATGTAAAGCTACTGAAATTGACACCATCATCCTTGCATACACTTGCTGAGTAGTGGACTGGCTGAAGCAAAAGACACAGAACTGATATGGACAGCCCTGCCAAGGGAAACAAAGGTATTTACGATTTTCCAGATGGATCAGCACCTGAAAGTAAGCATCTTTCGGATCCAATGAAACCATCCAGTCTTTCTTGTGAATCGCTGTGAGAACCATCCATACTGTCTCTATTGGGGAACTTCATTTTATGGATGTACCTGACAGGTCTATAACTGGGCAGAACCCCCTAGTGGCCTTGGTAACCATGAAGATACAGATGAAGAAACCCTTCTGCATCCAAGGTTTTTTTTTTTTTTTTTTTTTTTCAGAACCAGGTGATTAAGTTCCAAAATCCACCGGGTCTCCATGCAGAGGTGAACATGTGACAAATGGGATTCAGTAACCATCCTTCAGAATGGTGAACATCCAATCCTCTGCTCCTATAGCTTTCCACTCATCCAGATTCAAAGTGAAGCAGACTGCCACCTTTGAAGGTGGGGTTGGTGCAATCACTGCCAAAAAAAAAATTTGCCTTTTCCCTTTTCTGGAAGTGGATGAGGTACCTGGTTCAACTCAAGACTTGTGAGGAAGAGGAGCTGCTGTTGGCTGGGAAAGGAGTTCCCTGAAGTAGAAGGCTTAGGGTTACATTCCACTAAGGGCATACCCAGAGAAGGGTGCGGCTTACCAAGGACCTTGGCCACCACCTGATGAAAGTCAATTAAGCTGCATTGTCTGCCCTTTCCAGGGCTTCCTTGACCTTATCTTCAGTGAAGAGGAGTCCAGAGTCTATTGAGGACTGGTAGCTGTCTTGAATGATGGTGGATGATGTGATAGATAGACCTCCCTGTGCAATGCCTTCATGTTAGCTAATGCAGTGGCAATCTGAAAGCTCTGCTCTGCAGTGGCAATCTGAAAGTTGATCCGCTAAGGCCACGGTATCAAGAGCTGAAGTGAACTTGAACAGATAGTAAAAGGTGCCCAGGATCCAAAACAAGAAGTTCTGTGCCTCCTTCATCCTGGCGAAGACACCTTCTAGCCTGGCCATGTCCACATGCTGGATGGAAACCTGTGGTTCCTTCCCCATGTGAGTAAGGGAGATGGCCAAGTCAGTTAAGCTCAGCTGCCTTACCTGCCTCCTCATGACCACTCACTGCATAAGTACACAGGTATCTGCAGGATGAGCAACTGATGAATGAAGGCCTGGAACCTTCAACAGCCTTCAGCAGAGCATTCAAGGCAGCTTCAGTGGTCTTGCCTGTATGAACCTTGGAGCATGGGAAGTTTCATGTCATCTAAGTACACATGATGGGTCCACCCAGGCTGTCTCCACACAATGTCCTTCTGCTTCAGGAAAACAAGAAATGACAAGTTCCACCATCTTCAAGAAGTCTGGGAGAGGAACATCCAAGTCTGTTGGGTGTTTAGTAATCTGAGCCTCATCTTTGTCCAAGGAGTCCAATGGGAAGACAGAGTGGAGGGCCAACGAAGATGGCACATCCAAAACCAATGCTAACATAACAGGAGTAGCCCTAGTGTTGGTGTCTGGCTGAGGCCAGTGTTGGGTAGTGTTGTGTTGAGCACCAGAAAGTAGGGTAGAGAGGTCAGTATGAGTGTGGATGTGGAAAGGTCACCCTAAAAACTGACTGACCAGCTTAGAAGAATCCAACAGTGACACAGGTGTCCATGAACCTGGGGAATGATGGGATGCGACCCCCAATGTGACCAGGTGACCTGAGGGTTCACACATGGGATACAGTGAGACACTAGGACTGTGGATGACGTTGTGGCTTGTGATATGAGTTAAAGTGGGTTCACACTTGGCAATTTGCTGCTGAATTGCCAGCCGCTGAAAGCCGTGTTGGCATGTCTACTGGACTTTTGGTGCCTGGCAGCTGGAATTGCCAGCCATGCCAACAAGACCGAAAGGTTGGTCTTGTCCAGCCACCCACTGCTTTCTTTACATCTTGTCTTTATGAAGAGTTATGGAAGATGTGGTGTCTGCAGGCAGAAAAGTTAATGCTGAAGCTAGTGAGCGATCATAACATTATATATATATATATATATATATATATATATATATATATATATATATATATATATATATATATATATATATATATATATATATATATATATATATATATATATATATATACGAGGTGTGTCATTAAAGTTCCAGGACTGGTGTCCTAAAAGATGAATTTCAAACCCAAGCCACAAACCACCATATTTCCCCTTCAAAGTAATCCTTCTGGAGTATACAACTGCGCTCCCAACCCTCTACAGTCACTAATCTTTTTCTTACGTGCTTTTAAAATCATGTCCTCTGTTGCAGGTCGTTTAACAATGAGCGCTGAACAGCGAACAAACTTGAAGTTTTTGGTGCAGTTGGGGAAAACGCCGTCAGAAGCACTGGGTATGCTGCAAAAAGTGTACGGGGATGAGACAATGTCACGCTCACGTGTTTTTGAGTGGTGCAAGAGGTTCAAAGAGGGCCGGGAGGACGTGGAAGATGACCCCAGGAGTGGAAGACCCTCAACGAGCAGGAATGAGGCCAATGTTGAGCGTGTCAAGCAGATGGTGCGTGACGATCGTCGGTTGACTGTTCGAAAGATCGCAGATGAGCTTGGCATGAACCACAACAGCGTGTGGAAGATTATCACTGAAGATCTGGGCATGCGGAAAGTCTGTGCGAAGATGGTGCCGAGACTCCTGAACGATGACCAGAAGGGACGACGCATGCAGGTGTGTCAGGACATCCTCGAGCGTCTGGAAACTGAACCAGACTTGCTCAGGAGAGTCATCACCGGCGATGAGTCCTGGGTATTTGAGTACGACCCGGAGACCAAACGCCAGAGCCTTCAATGGAAGAGTCCGGCGTCGCCACGGCCGAAGAAAGCAAGGCAGTCCAGGTCCAGCTTCAAGGTCATGTTGATCGCTTTCTTCGATGTGAGGGGCATCGTCCACTGCGAGTTCTTGCCACAGGGCCAGACAGTCAACCAACATGTGTACAAAGAAGTACTGCGGCGTCTGCTTCGTGCAGTGCGCGAGAAGAGGCGGGAGTTGTGGCAGGGCAACTCGTGGCTGCTTCACCACGACAATGCGCCTGCTCACAATGCCCTGAGCATCAGAGAGTTCTTGGCCAAGAAGAACATCGCCGTGCTGGAGCAACCGCCCTACTCACCTGACCTCGCTCCGTGCGACTTCTTCCTCTTCCCCAAGCTCAAGGAGGTCATGAAGGGGACCCGTTTTGATGATGCGGACGACATCAAAAAGGCCGTGACGACGGAGCTGAGGAGCATCCCGCAAGAATCCTTCCAGCAGTGCATGCAAGCCTGGCAGAGAAGGATGGACAAGTGCATGCGGTGCCAGGGGGATTACTTCGAAGGAGATAACCTATAGTTTGTAGCCTGGATGTGAAATAAAACTTGTGTGGCACCAGTCCTGGACCTTTAATGACACACCTCGTATATATATATATATATATAAAATATACTATGCTTAACTATAATATATATATATATATATATATATATATATATATATATATATATATATATATATATATATATATATATATATATATATATATATATATATATATATATATATATATATTTGAGTAGTAACCGGTATAGAAGGAGCCAAGTTCTTAATAATTACCGATTGCTCTTCCTTACCTGTTGCTAGATAACACTGCATGTCGGGCATTCACAAGGTGTCACTGCATCCCTCATATGGGTATCTTCCTTCTCAATAAGGGGAGTCAAAAGCTGCAGAAGACCATAAGACTGTTCCCTGTTGAAGCATATCCATTGTCTCATGGTTTCTGGGTCTTCCATGCTCAACTCAGGCAAAAGAGTGGCAGACACTCCCTTCTCTCCTACTCAGCCAGGGACATGTCTATAGGCATTTTCTTTTCTGTTTTATCTTCCAGTACGCCAAAAGAAATGCAGCTATCACTCCAGCATTGTCACTGGAGGAAGACATTTTGCTGAGTTGCTGTTTGTTTATATTCATTTCCCACCAACCAGGCACCCTTTCCTAGCCGCCTGTGTGAACTTACATCCAGCTGGGAGGATTTATTGCCAGGTATTGCCAGCTTATGGCGGGTGGCAATTCAACAGCAAACTGCCAAGTGTGAACGTGCCTTTATGCATCCACGTGCATTAAGGTGTGGCTGACAGTAAGCTGGCACCTGAGGTGGTGAAGAGCAGCTCAGGAAAAAATCATCCCAGTATATGACATGGATGTGGGGTGCAAGCACAAAGCAGATGCATGAACACCCCTTGGCTGTGTGAGCTGAGTTAACTCCTTAGCCATGGTATCTGTGTACAATGCACCCACAGCCTGGCCCTCACGCTGGGCCAGTGGACGAGTGGGTGGATCAGGTGGACAATGCCCAGTCATGTCATAGTCATAACACAAAGGAATGTCTGAACAGGAAAGAAGAAACATACTTTCCCCGACCTTACGTTGAGACTGTTTTAACTTTACAGGTAACAGTTGGCAGAGATGACCTTTCCTGCCCTCAACTAGGACAGGAAGAATATGACTCATCCCCAGCTGTCCTTCTCCAATATCTTGGCTTGAGAGTGTCTCCACACTGCTCAGTGCTGTGGTCAGATGGGAGGCTGGTCACAGACTCTGCTGTACCTTGAGCAGAAGGCACAGAGTGTGAATGAAGAGATGATGAGTTAGTTGCTAGTTGGGACTTAAATCCCTGAGATACTAACTCACTAATCATCTATTGAAAGGTGACATGTTATCGTCTGCCAGAAAAACCAAAGAACTCTGAAAATTCAGCAAAGAGCTGTGACTTACCAGAGGGAAGTGACCAACACCAAATCTGTCAGCTCCACCAAAAACACTGTGTGACACGTCATCATCTGAGACAACCTTGTGATACTTCCTCACAGGTAGTAACAGGAGGAACACAGAAAAACCAAGCCTGAACTGGAGAATCTGTGGCTCCCTTTCTATGGGAACAGGAGTCACACTTATGTTGGAGGCTGAGCTGATGCTTGAAAGCTCCAGAAATAAGCTCACTATCCCACTTCCCACACTTGGTGCACCAGCTGTCAATGTCACAAATGCCCCCATGGCAAGTAATGCACACAATATTAGGATCCTTGGCAGCACTACCAATCACCAGTCTGCAGCCTGGAGTAGAGCAGGTGCTCTTGGGATTGTGGGGGCCCAGAGATGAAGCCAAAGAGCTGGAAGAAAGACTGAGGGAGAGGATAGGTGGTGAGCCGGCTGCCTCCCTCACCTCTATTTTGAGAATAGCACTTGTTCCACCATTCTGAGCAGGTGAAGAGCTTGTAGAACAGGCAAACTCATCAGGAAGGCCCAGGGAAGACATAATCACAAACAAAACGTAGTGAAGATGGGTGGGTAACAATAGCAAGGAGAGCAATGCTGACATGGCAGTCATCAAGAAAGGAATGAGGATGCTTGGAATGGCAGATGGTTACCAGGTCACCAGTGTTGCCATGACAACACTGATCTGAAGAATATGAATGGAGTTGAATTTAAATGTGGGAAGGATGAGCTGGATAATAAAGGAAGTATATAATGCTAAGTTGAAGAAACAGGTATTGTGTGAAGCAGTTTTTCTACAACCCCATATGAAAGACTACTTTAAAATTTTAGAATATACTTAGAACAAATGTTTTTCCCTTTTTTAGAACTATACAATTGCCTTCTTTAGTGGGCACCAGCACTAGTGTTGTTTCTTTTTCCAAATTCTTGGATGATCTTTTAAGTCTCAACATTAGTTCCTAGCAACTCCTCAATGAGGACCGACAGAAATCTGCATTTTATACACCTTTTTAAGTTCAAATTCATTAGCTGTTCACTCAGTCCTTTCTCTCAAATACTCCAGCACTCTGTCTTCCCGTTTCACAAGTCACCTTCTTGCATCCACCACATCTTTCATTCATATAAGGTCTGTTAAAAAATCTAACTCTATTACTCTTACAATCTATAACAGTTGAGAGACAGAAGACCTTACTCCATATGCATGATACTTTGAAGTTTTACAAACTGAGCAGACTTTTAACAATGATGCTATGGTGAGTAAATTAATTTCTTTATAGATGCCTGACTTTCAGCCAGCCATAGTGTTATGGTTGGCCATCAACAACCCAAAATTCATATCAGTGACAAAAATGCAATTTGATCATGCAATATTGTCAGTTCACCATCCAAGAGATTGCTGAAGGCAGTGAGATGAGTGATACCAGTAGTTGTTCTGTACAAACCATTACAATGAATTACTTGGTAATATGCAGAATTTGTCCTTAAGCCATTTTCATATCAACAACAAGTGCTCCACCTTTATACTGTGGAGGACATGTCATAGTGTACTACCTGAACACCATGATTACTAGTGAGGAGTTTTGAGTGTAGGTATGATGCAGAAACCAAGGATCAGTCATCATTCATTTTTAGAAATTGCTAGGCTCCCAGTTCTTCAGAAATGACAATATGTGATTTCTGACTGCTCCCCAAGCTGCACATGGCCTTGTCCCTTGTTTAAACAATGGTTGTCCCAAAGAAGGGTGTTTCACTGGATAATCTACACTGAAGGTATTTCACAAAAACACTTACCATTTTTTATGATCTCAGCAGTTGGAGAGCTTAATCATCCTTCTTTGATTCTACCACACCTTCAGCCTTCTTCAGCTTTGCTTGTAAATCAGCATGTTCCTCCATCAGGCGGTCATACTCTCGGCTCACAGCAGAAGCTTGCTTCAATGCTGCATCACGCTCTGCCTCCAAGCGTTTCTTATCTGGAAGAATAGGATGTTAATATACACTTAAATCAACTTTTAACAGGTTCTTTATTTACATAATAAACCACAGGTTTGTGCATTTTGCAGGCACAAAGAACATTTTTACAGTTCACATAGTTACACATGCTGAATATATTATACACACTTCCATAATTTTCAGCCTCCATCCTCCACAATTAACAGCAATTTCTCAAGTAACTTACTTCAACTACTTGGAACACTGACCATTGCCTTTCATTCCATCTTAAAGTATTTGCAAAGTCAGCAAATTCCAAGAGAAAATGAATGGGGTGTGCAATGAATGCTTAATTCCGGCTCAAAATGAGGTCAATGCATGCCATAGCAAATATAATGATCCATACATGAAAGCTTTTCATCACCTTCCTTCAGCTCTTTGATTTCATTTGAGACATTGGCTTCTTTCTGTTGGTCTTCCTCCTGCTCCACTTTTTCCTGCTTGAGCAGCTGAGCAGCAGCATCAGAGGCACTCTTGGCCTGCTTCATGGCAGCTTCACTGTCAGCCATAGTGACAGCCAGCCGAGAGATGAGGGTGGCCAGACGCTGCAGCACCCTGCCAAAAGCACACAAATCAATTAAGGTATATGTTTTCTCTTTTTAGAGACAATATAAGAATGAGAAGCAAATCATCACAAATCCAACAAATCATAGTATCCTTCCCAGCAAGGAGATAAAAATCCTGTTACAAGAATGAAAACATCACATAATTATACATGCAATACAACTAGTGACCTATCATACAACTATAAACCTATTATATATAAAGTGCCATGCATAGAAAGGGAGTGATCAAAAAAAAAAAAAAAACAGAAAATGGCATCAAAGTTTGGCAACATTCAAATGTGTGTAACTCAATTATTTTCAAGCTATCTTGTTAATTCTTTTTTGAAATAAGGCTTATAACAAATATGATTCAGTGCCACTTTTTTTTAGTGCCTACACTTTAAACCATTTTCTGACAGAATTATGGTTTAATATTTTAGTATTTCTGGCACCCCAGCTTTCAAACTGCCTTACTCGTTTGTACCTTTTTTTTCATGAAACACACGTGACACATCACCTCCACCAGTGCCACTACCACCACCACCACCACCACCACCACCACCACCTTGTACTAGACTATTATTACCTACACTACTTACATCATTAGAATCACTATTGCTTCCTACAGCTACATAATCTGGATCATCATCATCATCATCATCGCTAAAGCAAGTAGGAAATTCACAAAAATCAGTGAGGAAAAGCCTCACACAAAGTTTACACCAACATCTCTACTCACTCTTCCTGATGGGCCAGGCATGGGACTGGCCTCACCAGAATGATGGCCAGACATTGTTGCACTATTTTTCAATAGTGTTATGCCATACAATGACATAAATCCGTTGCTATACCCAAAAAATTGGTAGCGTCACAGAGAGCAATCTATCACAAAACCTTGTGTAAAGGGCTTCTGTTGTGAGTCACTTGCTTTACTAGCCAGCTGATTGGCGTGGTGCAGGACTGTCTGCTGATTGGCTGACTGGCTCGATGTCACCTCCCTGTCATACCCTCCCTACTCTGCCACCTAAGGTCTGCCCACATTCCTGGGCTGCAGGCATGGGATGTCAATAGGAGCGAGAGAACACATTTTTGTAGGGACTTTTTACCTTACTTCCAATGGTGCAAGGGAGTCACATCCACTACCAATGGATAGAAGAAGGATGAAAATAGTGTTATATACAATAAACTGAGTCTGGCCAAGGGTGGCACATGACTCCCTTTCTATGTGCAACACTTCATATGTTCACTTATATGGCAAATATTTATATGTTATTATATGGCCTACAATTTTTCATGAAGAAAAGTTTAGTGAAAACAACCTTGCTTGATTAGTGAGGTGTGGATGGAGTAAATGAGAATGGAGGGCATTAGAGGAGAGAGGAGGTTTGTTCTTAGCAAACACATCCTTTCAACACAAGATCCACAGATACACTTTGGCAAAGAGGGAATATTAAAACTGATAGACTAAGTAGAAATGGATAAGATGTTGAAGGGAGACCAAGATCTTGAATTTTCATGTGTCAGGTTCCTGTTGAAGCAGAAACAAAGATCAGGACTCGAGAGGAACTTTGGAAGAAAAGCTAGTGAGGAATTATTTTGTGATTACAAAGAAACATAGAGGAGGAGGGTGAATAAAGTGCTGCAAGGGATAACACTTAGAGGTAAGGTGTATGAAAGGATTTTGGAGAAGAGAAAGACAAAGATAACAGAAAGAAATGTAAGAGCAATTTAATGAAGGTAAGAGACAAAGATCTTTCTGTAATAGGTACCCTACTGAGGGAGGTCCCTTGAGACGAATGAGGGATCAATGGCATCATAAGATATAGATATATGGATGAAAGAAATTAAGTAATGCTGGTACTCACACCCAGAGGAAGAGAGAGAAACCAGAGATGTAGAAATTTCGCTGTGCCCTGAAGAGTCTCATGTGAGCCTGCATCTCAGCATCCAAGTGGTGGCCGTGGTCTCCCCGACTCTGTTCTGCAAGCTCCCCACCATACTTCCTCATCTCTCTGATGGCATCTGTGAATGGAACACACTGATGAAACCTACAAGATATAATGCTTTCATTAAGTGTGTCCTTAATGTACATTGTGTATGAGAAATTCAGTAAGGTCATACGATCAAATTGCAGTACTTTATGTGGGGAAAGAAATTACACACACACACACACACACACACACACACACACACACACACACACACACACACACACACACACACATTATATATATATATATATATATATATATATATATATATATATATATATATATATATATATATATATATATATATATATATATATATATATATATACACACACACACACACACACACACACACACACACACACACACACACACACACACACACACACACACACACACACACACACACACACACACACACACACACACACATATTGCGTCTATGTGCGCAACAACTTAACCTGCTCTTGTGCCCAGGCTCTTGAATCTTTTGAGTTTTCCACCATCTGGCTATGACTACAGTCACTCCCAAACTGAATTTATCTGTGCAGAATACCTCTCACCTAACTCCTCTGACTGTGTATATATATATATATATATATATATATATATATATATATATATATATATATATATATATATATATATATATATATATATATATATTAGAGGTTAGGAAAAGGTCTCCAAGATGGTCAGGAATACAAGTAGGATGTTGCACTAATTGCTCTAGATCAGAGGATAGGAAAGTTAAAGGCTAGTTCATCAGGATGGTCAGTGAAGGGAGAGGACAGCCAAAGCTGGTGGTGAACATTGAAGTCTCATAGAATGGAAATCTCTGTAAAAGGGAAGAGGGTCAGAATGTGCTCCACTTTTGAAGTTAAGTAGTCAAAGAGTTTCTTATAGTCAGAGGAGTTAGGTGAGAGGTATTCTGCACAGATAAATTTAGTTTGGGAGTGACTCTGTAGTCGTAGCCAGATGGTGGAAAACTCAAAAGATTCAAGAGCCTGGGCACAAGAGCAGCTTATGGTGTTACCCTATCTTCTCTCTTGGGCTCCTCGGATCACAATTTCATATCTGTATCTTGTCCTACTGCTCCAATCCCTCCTCAGGATCCCCCTTTGTGGAGGCGCCTGTGGCATTTTGCCTCTGCTAGCTGGAGTGACCCGAGGAAATATTTTGCTGATTTTCCTTGGAATGACTACTGCTTCCGTGGCAGAGACCCATCTCTGTGTGCCAAGCGCATAACAGAAGTAATAGTGTCTGGCATGGAGGCATACATTCCTCACTCTTTTTCTCAACCTAAACCTTCCACACCTTGGTTTAACACAGCCTGTTCTCATGCTATACGTGATAGAGAGGTGGCCCACAAAAAGTATTTGAGCCTTCCATCACCAGAATCTCATGCACTTTATATCTCTGCTTGGAATCATGCCAAGTCTGTTCTCCAAATAGCCAAAAACTCCTTCATTAATAGTGTCAAAAATCTTTCAAGATCCAATTCCCCTCATGACTTCTGACACCTAGCCAAAAACGTCTCTTCTTTCCCTCCTTTATTTCTACCTTGGACAATTCAGGACTTTTCCTCCCTCTCCTCCACTCTCTGACTCCTTCATGCTACCTATTAAAATTCTTCACAATGATGTTTTCCATGCCCTTGCTGGCCTAAATCCTCAGAAGGCTTATGGACTTGATGGGGTCCCTCCTATT